>NC_057796.1:397867826-397870654 GCF_018294505.1 Triticum aestivum | reverse complement strand
TCGCCTCTGGATTGGCTGGGAGCGGCGGCGGACGGCGTCCGGCGGCGGGCGGACATGTCCGGCGGGCGAGAGGGGAAAAACTAGGGTTCATCTGCGCGAAAAATCGGGGAGGGGCACCTATTTATAGGCAGAGGGAGCTAGGAGAGTCCAAACAAGGTGCGGTTTTCGCCCACGCGATCGTGATCGAACGACCGAGAGCATGGCGGAGACTTAGAGGGGTTTTGGGACTGTTAGAAGGGGGGTTTTGCTGCAAGACCAAAACGGACTTCGCGGTTACCCGGTTAACCGTTGGAGTACCAAACGACCTCCAAATGGAACGAAACTTGACTGCTGGCCTGAGGGTGGTATACTAGGGCCACTTGACAAGCCTCGGTCCATTCCGAGAAAGTTTGACACCCGCACACGAAAGAAAACAAGAGGGGTGCACCGGAGGAGATAGGAGCGCCGGATTGCAAAACGGACAACGGGGAAAAAGCTCGGATGCATGAGACGAACACGTATGCAAAAGCGATGCACATGATGACATGATATGAAATGCAGATGATGACATGGCAAAATGCAGCACGCAAGCAAATGACATGGCAACGACAGCGAAAAACTGGCAGACACCTGGCGCAACGGATCCGGGGCGTTACAACACTCCTCCACTAACAAGAGATCTCGTCCCGAGATCTTAGGACTGAGACGGAAGAGAAAAGGATGAGGAGAAATAAGAATAAGACAATGAGGATGAACAAAGTCAAGAACACTCGAGAAGAAAAGAGGAATGTTGAGTGAGACAAGAAGCAAAAGCTCAAGGAATAAGCCTGAATTCGAAACCACTCCGGTTGGGAGAAGACAGGAAAAGGAATAGTAACGCAAGAGGAAATCAAAGAATCGAGAGCACTCGAGAAGAAAAGGAACGACGAGAATGACGATAATCGAATGCTCACGGAATCAGATAGCCTCTGAAACCACTCCGGTTAGAACGAGATAAGAAACCAATAAGACTGAAAGGATTTAGATAGCACGAGCTCGAGAAATGGGATGATACTTGACTAAGACACGACACAAAACCTCCGGAAAGAATTGAAAGAGTTAAATGAAAAGAACGGAGAAGAAAATGACACTTGTGCCATGAATGAAATCGAAAGCAACCTTAGAAGAAAGGATTGACCGAGATTGTTGAGAAAAATCAACAATGAAAAGAAACAGCTTGTTGTGGACTTATGTTTAACATCTCAAAATTTTGAGGTAGTAAACTACCACAAATGGAAATGATTGGATAGCTGAGGAGAACGAAGAAATGCAAAACTCCACTTCAAAAGAATACAGAGAATTAATTGCACTTCGAAAAGCAAGAAGGAAAAATACTTCAACTCCAGCAACAAAATCTTGATGAACTCTTGAAGAAGAAATAAATCATGACGAGCCATCGTGAAGAAACTCCGGTACCAAAAGAATGCCAAGATAAGATGAAGAAAGAAAGAATAAGATGAGCCTTGCGGTGATTTAGATGAAGGTTCCGACGAAATGGCCGAGGAAATTTGAACTCCGGAAAAGAAAAAGATGAAAAACACTTGGAACTAGAATTTATTCATCAAGAACAAACTCTGAAGAAAAGGAATTTCTTGGTGACGATGAAATAAGAATAAGAATTTACGTTATGCTTATCCTTCATCAATTAAATTGATGAAAAGCAACGGATTTCGCATACTACTTATTCTCGTTGGAAAAGATTTAAAGGGAGATATAGCGACAAAACTTGAGAAAATCTTCGTGAACCACCGGTAGGATTGGAAGGAATGAATTAATTGATATGATAACAACAGAAAGAATATTGAACGAGCCACCATAGGAATTTAAAATTGACTGACGAAGGAGGATGACTCACCGGGAAAAATAGGAAACATCACGAATATCCTTGAGGAAAACAAGATGCAGTTAAAAGAAGAGATCGCGAGCTGATTGAAGCATACTAGAACGCAGCACCGGAAGAATATGGAGACGAACGAATAGGCAAGAATATAGAATAATCGGAGAACGGATTAGAAAAACTTGGGACGAAGAAATCTTCTGAACAGATGGCCTCCGGATAATTGAGACGGAAAACAACTCCTGAAATACTCCGGATGGGTGAAAATAATTGCATGACTTGTAACAATTGATAGGATAACATCGAGTTCGCACCGCGAATCTCCGGGAGAACGGACAAGATTTGAGAAAATTCTACTTCAGTCTTCAATGTTGAGAATGACGGCGAGAAATAACGCCAAAATTGTGGAGAAACTCCGGAAGAATGAAAAGAGGAAAAAGGTTGACCCGATCATGAAAGAATTTGAAATTGATCTTGGAAAAACGTCTGACTGATGAAATTCATACTTACGTCAAACTTCGAAAAAGGATTTGAGAATAACTCCGGTAAAATTAGAAGAGTCAGGTAAGATCTTGGGAAAAGACCTGTGGGTTAGGGCCCACCGAAAGAAACACCGTTGAGAAAGGATTTTTGATCAGATAGATGATGCACCGAAATAATTGAAATATTTGAATGAGGTGACATCCTCGAATTAATTCGAACACAGACGAATTTCCTGAGATGTCTTCATCACTCCGGAACGATAAAATGACGAGAGAGGAACGAGGAACGGGAAACATTTGAGCCGAGGAAAAATATAATCACTACCGAAAATAGGAACTGAAACCGCCGGAGAAGAAAACAAGACGAATCAAAGATGAACTTGACAAGAATTCACCGGTTGAAATAACTGACGGAAGACTGAAGATGCTCCGCACGAATGAAATTGCTGCTCGAAAGAGACTCAGACTCCGGGAATAAAAGGGGTGGGAGG
>NC_057796.1:397863315-397867511 GCF_018294505.1 Triticum aestivum | reverse complement strand
TGGGAGGGCGGGAAAACAACGGCAACTTGGAAGGGAAAAATCGACGAATAGCTTTGAAGAGAAAAGCACCGGTTGAAATATTAGAGGAGAGAATGCAAAGATTTCGCACGAGTAGAATGGATACTCGATTACAGACTCTGGTTCCGAGAAGAAAAAGGGTGGGTGGGTGGGTGGGAAAAACAAGGACAACTACGGACAAGGAAAACAACATCGGAAGGAAAAAAAAACTAAGGACTGATCTCGCAAAAGATGACGAGGATCGAAAACACTCGAAGAGAAATGCGCCGGATTGAAAAGAGGAAGGACAACGAACGAAAACTAACCACGAGATCCTAAAGAAAAATTTGAAGGGGAAGAGAAGTAATTCAAAACACCTACGTCAAGATTTCTCACCAGAGCGACGAAGGGGCAGAGGAGTAAAAAGAATTCCTACTCTCCGATATAGCTAGACTTCGAAAAAGTTTTCTTCTAGACTCAACAACGGCCAAACTACACGATCAATCAAGGGGGGCTCCTAGGGTCGGTCGAGGCTCTGATACCAACTTGTCACGCCCAAGATGCGACCCTATCCTAAAGGAACTCGACGGTCCCACCAAGGATAGAAGCGCATCTTGAAGACGCTTTTGCAAGGTGGATATCATTACATCAACATTACATAATATTTGGGGATACATACAAGGCATACAAATGCCGCAAGAATACATCAATACATCATACATGAGATCAACATCCGACTACGGATGAAACATAAACAGAAAATCAAACGACATCCACCCTGCTAGCCCAGGCTGCCGGCCTGGAACCTATCCCCTGATCGAAGAAGAAGCAGAAGAAGAACTCCAAACAAGCGAACATCGCTCTCGCATCATGATCATCGCATAACCTGAACCTGCAACTGGTGGTGTAGTAATCTGTGAGCCACGAGGACTCAGCAATCCCATTACCATGGGTATCAAGACTAGCAAAGCTTAAAGGAAAAGGAAGGGGTAAAGTGGTGAGGTTGCAGCAGCGACTGAGCATGTATGGTGGCTAACTTACGCAAATGAGAGCGAGAAGAGAAGCAAAGGAACAGTCGTGAAACTAGCAATGATCAAGAAGTGATCCTGAACTCCTACTTACGGCAAACATAACCCAGAAACCGTGTTCACTTCCCGGACTCCGCCGAGAAGAGACCATCACGGCTACACACGCGGTTGATGCGTTTTAATTAAGGTCAAGTGTCAAGTTATCTACAACCGGATATTAACAAATTCCCATCTGCCTCATAACCGCGGGCACGGCTTTCGAAAGATAATACCCTGCAGGGGTGTCCCAACTTAGCCCATGATAAGCTCTCACGGTCAACGAAGGATATTCCTTCTCCCGGGAAGACCCGATCAGCCTCGGAATCCCGGTTACAAGACATTTCGACAATGGTAAAACAAAACCAGCAAAGCCGCCCGATGCGCCGACATCCCGATAGGAGCTGCACATATCTCGTTCTCAGGGCAACACCGGATGAGACATCCTACGAGTAAAACCAGACCTCGAGTTTCCACGAGGTGGCCCCGCAGTCTACTCAGTTCGGACCAACACTTAGAGAAGCACTGGCCCGGGGGGGGGGTTAAAATAAGATGACCCTCGAGAGAGCGACTCCCTAGGGAAAATAAATAGGCTAGACAAATGGTAAAACCAAGGTTGGGCCTTGCTGGAAGAGTTTTATTCAAGGCGAACTGTCAAGGGGGTCCCATAAATCACCCAACCGTGTAAGGAACGCAAAATCCGGGAACATAACACCGGTATGATGGAAACTAGGGCGGCAAGAGTGGAACAAAACACCAGGCATAAGGCCGAGCCTTCCACCCTTTACCAAGTATATAGATGCATTAATAATATAAGAGATATTGTGATATCCCAACATAAACATAATCCAACATGGAGCAATCTTCATCTTCACCTGCAGCTAGCAACGCTATAAGAGGGGCTGAGCAAAGCGGTAACATAGCCAAACAACGGTTTGCTAGGAAGTGTGACAAAGGTTAGAGGTTCATGGCAATTTGGGAGGCTTGAGGAGCAAATGAATAGGTAGCGCAGCATAGCGATAGAACGAAGCAACTAGCATAGCAATGATAGTAAAGAGATCCAAGGTGACGGTCATCTTGCCTGAAATCCCGCTAGGAAGAAGAACGAATCTATGAAGAAGATGAAGCCACGAAGACGAACGAATCCTCACGATCGCAACGACACGGGAACTATCGAGAAGAAGCACACAACAAGGTAAACACACCACGCATGAACAAGGCATGATGCTCAAACAAGAATGATGCATGACGAGGCTATATGAAGCTACTCATGGCAAGAGAGGATGCATACAAGAACAACACATCAAGGCAAGTTTAAATGAGGCCGGGTTCAACATATAACAAATCTGGTAAGTCCTCATATGCATATTTCGAAATTGGTCCAGAACTGAATAAGCATTAAGTTGAAGTTGTTAAACGGCAAATTAAATAGCACCATGATGATCTACAAGAAATTCTAGTCAAGTTACATATAAAGTTCATTAGATTCGGAGCTACGCCCTAGAAGATATGAGCAAAATAAGATAAACAAGGCATTGATGCAAAATGCATACAAACATCAAGCAAACACCTCAAAACAAGGATGCAACATGATAATATGAGACTACATGCAAAACTAAGCAAGTTTCATTTAGAGCACGCTCAAAACGGAGCAACGGTGCAACACATACACTCCAAACAAGACATAGCAACAATCTGTCCAAAACAGCAACTAGGCAACTTGAAAGCATCAAAACAATATGCTACAGCACCTTAACATGAAAACCAAAGGCATGGGAATGATGTACAGGTAAAGCACAACAAAACATGAACACTGAGCTATCTCCAGAAATCACTAGAACATGCTCAAAAGGACAAGGCAAGATTGCAAATAATAACAGGTTCACAGACTTGGCAGAATTGCTGGACATGGCAGAAATAACATCAGGTAGCAATGTTCAGAGCACGAAACCAACATGCTACAGGAACTTAACGTGGCAAAACAAGACATGACATGAATCTACTCAAATCATATGACAAAAGCCCCTTACTGATCATAAGCCGAAAGGGACCAGAAGATATGATGCCAAGCATGTAAACATAGCAAGTTTCGTTAACAGGTTTCAGACTTAGCAGAAAACAGAGCATGGCAGAAATAATAATATGTAGGCCTCTTTGTGAGCTTGATGCACTCACTACAGAGCAATTCATGACAAACCTAGCATACCTACAGCAAGATGGCATGTCTATGAAGCTATCCATGGCAAGAACAATTGCATAGCATGTATGGATCAAGTACAATAAGCTTGGCAAAATTGAATATCATGTTAAGAATCTACCAGAAATATTTTATAGCAAAAGTAGAGCAAGATTGAGTCATGCTATGGCACTCCATAATAGCAAACAAGGACAGGAATGGATCCATTACAACAATAACTACAAAACACCTTTACTGAACATCTCCAAAATATGCATGGATATCTCTGAAACATCAAGTTTATATGGCAACAAAATTACAGCAGACAAGGACTTAGAGAAATCACTAAGTACGTGAAATCAGAAATATTATGGAGCCTACTTTGCATGCTTGTGCTATTCACCATAGAGATCACAAAAATAGATGGACTACACCACTGGAAAGATGGCATGGCATACTTCAAAACACATGTAGAGCTCATGCCCAAAAGATGCACAGATTAAATGATACAAAAATGACAAATCTCCAAGTTCTGATAAGAACCAGAGAATAACAGCAACTAGCCCTCTTCCAACAGAGATTTGGGCATCAAGATGACCTCTAATGAACATGGTGCAATTGAACGAAATGTAGAGCATCACGAGACGAACAATTTGATATATTACACGCACGAATCGAAGCTACATGCACGGAATTATGGCATCTCGAACAGGAGCACATGCTGATGAAATACAATGACTTGGTGAAAACGAGGGAGAGAGGGAAAGTCAACGGGGGCTAGCGTGGATCTGGCTCGAGGATGGGCTGCTTGAGCTCGGGGGCAGAGGCGGCAGTGCTCCGGCGGGGAGCTCGTCGGACGGCGCGGGGCGGCGCCATGGCCGAGGGAGGAGGGAGAGGACGGGGCCAGCGAGGCTCCGTCGACGCACGGGGAGGCGCGGGGCACACCGGCGGCGCACGGG
>NC_057796.1:397766591-397863074 GCF_018294505.1 Triticum aestivum | reverse complement strand
TGGGCTCCGCGGGCCGCGGCGGCGGGGAGGAGAGAGAGAGTCGGCGCGGGTGACGTGCCGCCTCCGGATTGGCTGGGAGCGGCGGCGGACGGCGTCCGGCGGCGGACGGACATGTCCGACGGGCGAGAGGGAAAAAACTAGGGTTCATCTGCGCGAAAAATCGGGGAGGGGCACCTATTTATAGGCAGAGGGAGCTAGGAGAGTCCAAACGAGGTGCGGTTTTTGCCCACGCGATCGTGATCGAACGACCGAGAGCATGGCGGAGACTTAGAGAGGTTTTGGGACTGTTAGAAGGGGGGTTTTGCTGCAAGACCAAAACGGACTTCGCGGTTACCCGGTTAACCGTTGGAGTACCAAACGACCTCCAAATGGAACGAAACTTGACCGGTGGTCTGAGGGTGGTATACTAGGGCCACTTGACAAGCCTCGGTCCATTCCGAGAAAGTTTGACACCCGCACACGAAAGAAAACAAGAGGGGTGCACCGGAGGAGATAGGAGCGCCGGATTGCAAAACGGACAACGGGGAAAAGCTCGGATGCATGAGACGAACACGTATGCAAAAGCGATGCACATGATGACATGATATGAAATGCAGATGATGACATGGCAAAATGCAGCACGCAAGCAAATGACATGGCAACGACAGCGAAAAACTGGCAGACACCTGGCGCAACGGATCCGGGGCGTTACAAGACATGACCGAGACGCCTCTCCGGTCAATAACCAACAGCGGGATCTGGATACCCATGTTGGCTCCCACATGTTCCACGATGATCTCATCGGATGAACCACGATGTCGAGGATTCAATCAATACCGTATACAATTCCCTTTGTCAATCGGTATGTTACTTGCCCGAGATTCGATCGTCGGTATCCCAATACCTCGTTCAATCTCGTTACCGGCAAGTCTCTTTACTCGTACCGTAATGCATGATCCCGTGGCTAACTCCTTAGTCACATTGAGCTCATTATGATGATGCATTACCGAGTGGGCCCAGAGATACCTCTCCGTCATACGGAGTGACAAATCCCAGTCTCGATCCGTGTCAACCCAACAGACACTTTCAGAGATACCCGTAGTGTACCTTTATAGTCACCCAGTTACGTTGTGACGTTTGGTACACCCAAAGCACTCCTACGGCATCCGGGAGTTACACGATCTCATGGTCTAAGGAAAAGATACTTGACATTGGAAAAGCTCTAGCAAACGAACTACACGATCTTTGCGCTATGCTTAGGATTGGGTCTTGTCCATCACATCATTCTCCTAATGATGTGATCCCGTTATCAATGACATCCAATGTCCATAGTCAGGAAACCATGACTATCTGTTGATCAACGAGCTAGTCAACTAGAGGCTCACTAGGGACACGTTGTGGTCTATGTATTCACACATGTATTACGATTTCCGGATAACACAATTATAGCATGAACAATAGACAATTATCATGAACAAGGAAATATAATAATAACCATTTATTATTGCCTCTAGGGCATATTTCCAACAGTCTCCCACTTGCACTAGAGTCAATAATCTAGATACATTGTGATGAATCGAACACCCATAGAGTTCTGGTGTTGATCATGTTTTGCTCTAGGGAGAGGTTTAGTCAACGGATCTGCTACATTCAGGTCCATATGTACTTTACAAATATCCATGTCTCCATTTTGAACACTTTCACGAATGGAGTTGAAGCGACGCTTGATATGCCTGGTCTTCCTGTGAAACCTGGGCTCCTAGGCAAGGGCAATAGCTCCAGTGTTGTCACAGAAGAGAGTCATCGGGCCTGACGCATTGGGAATCACCCCTAGGTCGGTAATGAACTCCTTTATCCAGACTGCTTCGTGTGCTGCCTCTGAGGCCGCCATGTACTCCGCTTCACATGTAGATCCCGCCACGACGCTTTGCTTGCAACTGCACCAGCTTACTGCCACACCATTCAAAATATACACGTATCCGGTTTGTGACTTAGAGTCATCCAGATCTGTGTCGAAGCTAGCATCGACGTAACCCTTTACGACGAGCTCTTCGTCACCTCCATAAACGAGAAACATATCCTTAGTCCTCTTCAGGTACTTCAGGATATTCTTGACCGCTGTCCAGTGTTCCATGCCGGGTTTACATCAGGTCTGGTACACAGCATGGCATACATAATAGACCCTATGGCCGAGGCATAGGGGATGACACTCATCTTTTCTCTATCTTCTGCCGTGGTCGGGCATTGAGCCGTGCTCAATTGCACACCTTGCAATACAGGCAAGAACCCCTTCTTGGACTGATCCATATTGAACTTCTTCAATATCTTGTCAAGGTACGTACTCTGTGAAAGACCAATGAGGCGTCTTGATCTATCTCTATAGATCTTGATGCCTAATATATAAGCAGCTTCTCCAAGGTCCTTCATTGAAAAACACTTATTCAAGTAGGCCTTTATACTTTCCAAGAATTCTATATCATTTCCCATCAATAGTATGTCATCCACATATAATAAGAGAAATGCTACAGAACTCCCACTCACTTTCTTGTAAACACAGGCTTCTCCATAAGTCTGTGTAAACCCAAACGCTTTGATCATCTCATCAAAACGAATATTCCAACTCCGAGATGCTTGCACCAGCCATAGATGGAGCGCTGGAGCTTGCATACCTTGTTAGCATTCTTAGGATCGACAAAACCTTCCGGCTGCATCATATACAATTCTTCCTTAAGAAAGCCATTAAGGAATGCCGTTTTGACGTCCATTTGCCATATCTCATAATCATAGAATGCGGCAATTGCTAACATGATTCGGACGGACTTCAGCTTCGCTACGGGTGAGAAAGTCTCATCGTAGTCAACCCCTTGAACTTGTCGATAACCCTTAGCGACAAGTCGAGCCTTATAGATGGTCACGTTACCATCCGCGTCTGTCTTCTTCTTAAAGATCCATTTATTTTCTATGGCTCGCCGATCATCGGGCAAGTCAGTCAAAGTCCATACTTCGTTTTCATACATGGATCCTATCTCGGATTTCATGGCTTCTAGCCATTTGGCGGAATCCGGGCCCGCCATCGCTTCTTCATAGTTCGAAGGTTCACCGTTGTCTAACAACATGATTTCCAGGACAGGGTTGCCGTACCACTCTGGTGCGGAACGTGTCCTTGTGGACCTACGAAGTTCAGCAGTAACTTGATCCGAAGCTTCATGATCTTCATCATTAACTTCCTCCCCAGTCGGTGTAGGCACCACAGGAACATCCTCCCGCGCTGCGCTACTTTCCGGTTCGGAAGGGGTGACTATCACCTCATCAAGTTCCACTTTCCTCCCACTTAATTCTTTCGAGAGAAACTCTTTCTCCAGAAAGGACCCCTTCTTGGCAACAAAGATCTTGCCTTCAAATCTGAGGTAGAAGGTATACCCAATGGTTTCCTTAGGGTATCCTATGAAGACGCATTTTTCCGACTTGGGTTCGAGCTTTTCAGGTTGAAGTTTCTTGACATAAGCATCGCATCCCCAAACTTTTAGAAACGACAGCTTAGGTTTCTTCCCAAACCATAATTCATACGGTGTCGTCTCAACGGATTTCGACGGAGCCCTATTTAAAGTGAATGCGGCAGTCTCTAAAGCATAGCCCCAAAATGAGAGCGGTAGATCAGTAAGAGACATCATAGATCGCACCATATCCAATAGAGTGCGATTACGATGTTCGGACACACCGTTTCCCTGAGGTGTTCCAGGCGGCGTGAGTTGTGAAACCATTCCACATTTCCTTAAGTGCGTACCAAATTCGTGACTTAAATATTCTCCACCACGATCTGATCGTAAGAACTTTATTTTCCTGTCACGTTGATTCTCAACCTCATTCTGAAATTCCTTGAACTTTTCAAAGGTTTCAGACTTGTGTTTCATTAGGTAGACATACCCATATCTACTTAAGTCATCAGTGAGAGTGAGAACATAACGATATCCTTCGCGAGCCTCAACACTCATTGGACCACACACATCAGTATGTATGATTTCCAATAAGTTGGTTGCTCGCTCCATTGTTCCGGAGAACGGAGTCTTGGTCATCTTACCCATGAGGCATGGTTCGCACGTGTCAAATGATTCGTAATCAAGAGACTCCAAAAGTCCATCTGCATGGAGCTTCTTCATGCGTTTGACACCAATGTGACCAAGGCGGCAGTGCCACAAGTATGTGGGACTATCGTTATCAACTTTACATCTTTTGGTATTCACACTATGAATATGTGTAACATCACGTTCGAGATTCATCAAGAATAAACCATTGACCAGCGGTGCATGACCATAAAACATATCTCTCATATAAATAGAACAACCATTATTCTCGGATTTAAATGAGTAGCCATCTCGAATTAAACGAGATCCAGATACAATGTTCATGCTCAAAGCTGGCACTAAATAACAATTATTGAGGTTTAAAACTAATCCCGTAGGTAAATGCAGAGGCAGCGTGCCAACGGCGATCACATCGACCTTGGAACCATTCCCGGCGCGCATCGTCACCTCGTCCTTCGCCAGTCTCCGCTTATTCCGCAGCTCCTGTTTTGAGTTACAAATACGAGCAACCGCACCGGTATCAAATACCCAGGAGCTACTACGAGTACTGGTAAGGTACACATCAATTACATGTATATCACATATACCTTTGGTGTTGCCGGCCTTCTTGTCCGCTAAGTATTTGGGGCAGTTCCGCTTCCAGTGACCACTTCCCTTGCAATAAAAGCACTCAGTCTCAGGCTTGGGTCCATTCCTTGGCTTCTTCCCGGCAACTGGCTTACCGGGCGCGGCAACTCCCTTGCCGTCCTTCTTGAAGTTCTTCTTACCCTTGCCTTTCTTGAACTTAGTGGTTTTATTCACCATCAACACTTGATGTTCCTTTTGATCTCCACCTCCGCTGATTTTAGCATTGAATATATCTCAGGAATGGTCTTTTCCATCCGCTGCATATTGAAGTTCATCACAAAGCTCTTGTAGCTTGGTGGAAGCGACTGAAGGATTCTGTCAATGACCGCATCATCCGGGAGATTAACTCCCAGCTGAGACAAGCGGTTGTGTAACCCAGACATTCTGAGTATGTGCTCACTGACAGAACTATTTTCCTCCATTTTACAACTGAAGAACTTGGCGGAGACTTCATATCTCTCGACCCGGGCATGAGCTTGGAAAACCATTTTCAGCTCTTCGAACATCTCATATTCTCCATGTTTCTCAAAACGTTTTTGGAGACCCAGTTCTAAGCTATAAAGCATGCCGCACTGAACGAGGGAGTAATCATCAGCACGTGATTGCCAAGCGTTCATAACGTCTTGGTTCTCTAGGATGGGTGCTTCACCTAGCGGTGCTTCTAGGACATAATCTTTCTTGGCAGCTATGAGGATGATCCTCAGGTTCCGGACCCAGTCCGTATAGTTGCTGCCATCATCTTTCAGCTTGGTTTTCTCTAGGAACGCGTTGAAGTTGAGGACAACGTGGGCCATTTGATCTACAAGACATATTGTAAAGATTTTAGACTAAGTTCATGATAATTAAGTTCATCTAATCAAATTATTCAATGAAGTCCCACTCAGATAGACTTCCCTCTAGTCATCTAAGTGAAACATGATCCGAGTTAACTAGGCCGTGTCCGATCATCACGTGAGACGGACTAGTCAAGATCGGTGAACATCTCCAGGTTGATCGTATCTTCTATACGACTCATGCTCGACCTTTCGGTCTTTCGTGTTCCGAGGCCATGTCTGTACATGCTAGGCTTGTCAAGTCAACCTAAGTGTATTGCGTGTGTTCCGAGGCCATGTCTGTACATGCTAGGCTCGTAAACACCCGTTGTATGCGAACGTTAGAATCTATCACACCCGATCATCACGTGGTGCTTCGAAACAACGAACCTTCGCAACGGTGCACAGTTAGGGGGAACACTTTCTTGAAATTATTATAAGGGATCATCTTACTTACTACCGTCGTTCTAAGCAAATAAGATGCAAAACATGATGAACATCACATGTAATCAAATAGTGACATGATATGGCCAATATCATTTTGCTCCTTTGATCTCCATCTTCGGGGCGCCATGATCATCTTCGTCACCGGCATGACACCATGATCTCCATCATCATGATCTCCATCATTGTGTCTTCATGAAGTTGTCACGCCAACGATTACTTCTACTTCTATGGCTAACGCGTTTAGCAATAAAGTAAAGTAATTTACATGGCGTTATTCAATGACACGCAGGTCATACAAAAAATAAAGACAACTCCTATGGCTCCTGCCGGTTGTCATACTCATCGACATGCAAGTCGTGATTCCTATTACAAGAATATGATCAATCTCATACATCACATATATCATTCATCACATCTTCTGGCCATATCACATCACAAGGCACATGCTGCAAAAACAAGTTAGACGTCCTCTAATTGTTGTTGCAAGTTTTTTACGTGGCTTCTATAGGTTTCTAGCAAGAAAGTTTCTTACCTACGTAAAACCACAACGTGATATGCCAATTTCTATTTACCCTTCATAAGGACCCTTTTCATCGAATCCGTTCCGACTAAAGTGGGAGAGACAGACACCCACTAGCCACCTTATGCAACTAGTGCATGTCAGTCGGTGGAACCTGTCTCACGTAAGCGTACGTGTAAGGTCGGTCCGGGCCGCTTCATCCCACAATACCGCCGAAACAAGATAAGACTAGTAGTGGCAAGAAAAATTGACAACATCTACGCCCACAACTGCTTTGTGTTCTACTCGTGCATAGTAACTACGCATAGGCCTGGCTCTGATACCACTGTTGGGGATCGTAGCAGAATTTTAAAATTTTCTACGCATCACCAAGATCCATCTATGGAGTATACTAGCAACGAGAAGGAAGGAGTGCATCTACATACCCTTGTAGATCGCGAGCGGAAGCGTTCAAGTGAACGGGGTTGATGGAGTCGTACTCATCGTGATCCAAATCACCGATGACCGAGCGCCGAACGGACGGCACCTCCGCGTTCAACACACGTACGGAGCAGCGACGTCTCCTCCTTCTTGATCCAGCAAGGGGGAAGGAGAGGTTGATGGAGATCCAGCAGCACGACGGCGTGGTGGTGGATGTAGCGGGATCCCGGCAGGGCTTCGCCAAGCACAAGCGGGAGGGAGAGGTGTTGCAGGGGGAGAGGGAGGCGCCAGGGGCTGTGGTGCTGATGCCCTCCCTCCCCCCACTATTTATAGGGTCCCTGGGGGGGGGGGGCGGCCCTGGGAGATCAGATCTCCAAGGGGGGGCGGCGGCCAAGGGGGAAGGGGGTGGCTTCCCCCCCAAGCCAAGTGGGGCGCCCCCCACCCCTAGGGTTTCCAACCCTAGGCGCAGGGGAGGCCCAAGGGGGGGCGCCCCAGCCCACTAAGGGCTGGTTCCCTTCCCACTTCAGCCCATGGGGCCCTCCGGGATAGGTGGCCCCACCCGGTGGACCCCCGGGACCCTTCCGGTGGTCCCGGTACAATACCGATAACCCCCGAAACTTTCCCGGTGGCCGAAACTGGACTTCCTATATATAATTCTTCACCTCCGGACCATTCCGGAACTCCTTGTGACGTCCGGGATCTCATCCGGGACTCCGAACAACTTTCGGGTTTCCGCATACTAATATCTCTACAACCCTAGCGTCACCGAACCTTAACTGTGTAGACCCTACGGGTTCGGGAGACATGCAGACATGACCGAGACGCCTCTGCGGTCAATAACCAACAGCGGGATCTGGATACCCATGTTGGCTCCCACATGTTCCACGATGATCTCATCGGATGAACCACGATGTCGAGGATTCAATCAATACCGTATACAATTCCCTTTGTCAATCGGTATGTTACTTGCCCGAGATTCGATCGTCGGTATCCCAATACCTCGTTCAATCTCGTTACCGGCAAGTCTCTTTACTCGTACCGTAATGCATGATCCCGTGGCTAACTCCTTAGTCACATTGAGCTCATTATGATGATGCATTACCGAGTGGGCCCAGAGATACCTCTCCGTCATACGGAGTGACAAATCCCAGTCTCGATCCGTGTCAACCCAACAGACACTTTCAGAGATACCCGTAGTGTACCTTTATAGTCACCCAGTTACGTTGTGACGTTTGGTACACCCAAAGCACTCCTACGGCATCCGGGAGTTACACGATCTCATGGTCTAAGGAAAAGATACTTGACATTGGAAAAGCTCTAGCAAACGAACTACACGATCTTTGCGCTATGCTTAGGATTGGGTCTTGTCCATCACATCCTTCTCCTAATGATGTGATCCCGTTATCAATGACATCCAATGTCCATAGTCAGGAAACAATGACTATCTGTTGATCAACGAGCTAGTCAACTAGAGGCTCACTAGGGACACGTTGTGGTCTATGTATTCACACATGTATTACGATTTCCGGATAACACAATTATAGCATGAACAATAGACAATTATCATGAACAAGGAAATATAATAATAACCATTTATTATTGCCTCTAGGGCATATTTCCAACAGACCCAAGCCCAACGAGTTGCTCGACTAAGTATCGCCGACGATGCTTGCCTAACTAGCCAATCAATGATCTGGCCAGGGTTGTTATAGTCCATCTCATTCACTTCATCCCTTGGTACACACAATGCAATTTGCCTTGCAAGAGCATGTCTATGATTTTTCTCTTCATTCTTGAGGTTGCTTATGTTTTTCTCTTTAGCTTGGTATAACTTAACTCTAGCATCATTGCACTTCGACACATAATACTTTGAAAAATCTCTACAAGCCGCATTGAATGCATCAATGGCATTGGCCCACAAGTCCATCTTTTCCTCAATGACTGCACGTTCACGCTTCACCGCCGCCTCCGCGGAAGTCTCAACAAAGATGATCGATCCGATCCTACAAGTCGAGGGATTACTATAACGGTCATCCAAGGCAAAAATCCTAACCGTCTCTTGACAAAAACTAGAACCCTAGGAGTAGATGGAGCTATAATTCAAGAGGTACCTACTCTAACAAAACCCTAATTAATAGTTCGTCATATAGGCATTTACTTAAGCATAACCATAAACACAACCTTAACCCTAACCATGTCATTAACCCTAACAAAACCCTAAATGATATTTCTTACTACCCAAACAATGCTAGTGACACAATACATTGTCAAAGCACAAACATTACCCTAAATGCATCATATACATTGATTTCACCACAACAAAACCATGAACTAGTGATTCCAACAAAATGAGCAAAATGCATGATTTGAACCAACCAAATGAAGGGGGGATGGGGGAGGTACCTTGGGTGATGCAAATGGCCTCGATCCACCGGACAAATCTCAAGCAATGGAGGGGGATCTAGTGGGTGATTTGGTGGGGGAGAAGAGGGGGAGAGAGTGAGAGCTCGACAGAAGAGTGGGGTGAATGAGTGAGTGGGCGAGCTGTTGGGAATCGTAGCATAATTTAAAATTTTCCTACGCTCACCAAGATGCATCTATGGAGTGTACTAGCAACGAGGGGAAGGGAGTGCATCTACATACCCTTGTAGATCGCGAGCGGAAGCGTTCCAATGAACGTGGATGACGGAGTCGTACTCGCCGTGATCCAAATCACCGATGACCGAGTGCCGAACGGACGGCACCTCCACGTTCAACACACGTACGGTGCAGCGACGTCTCCTCCTTCTTGATCCAGCAAGGGGAAAGGAGAGGTTGATGGAGATCCAGCAGCACGACGGCGTGGTGGTGGATGTAGCGGTTCTCCGGCAGGGCTACGCCGAGCTTCTGCGAGAGAGAGAGAGAGAGGTGTTGCAGGGGAGGAGGGAGGCGCCCAAGGCTGTTCTCTGCTCCCTCCCTCCCCCCCTTTATATAGGCCCCTGGGGGGGGTACGCCAGCCCTGGAGATGAGATCTCAGGGGGGGCGGCGGCCACAAGGGGGGGAAGGGGTTGCCTTGCCCCCCAAGGCAAGGGGGAACTCCCCCCTAGGGTTCCCAACCCTAGGCGCATGGGGGGAGGCCCAAGGGGGGCGCCCCAGCCCACTAAGGGCTGGTTCCCTTCCACTTTCAGCCCACGGGGCCCTCCGGGATAGGTGGCCCCACCCGGTGGACCCCCGGGACCCTTCCGGTGGTCCCGGTACAATACCGGTAACCCCCGAAACTTTCCCGGTGGCCGAAACTGGACTTCCTATATATAATTCTTCACCTCCGGACCATTCCGGAACCTCTCGTGACGTCCGGGATCTCATCCGGGACTCCGAACAACTTTCGGGTTTCCGCATACATATATCTCTACAACCCTAGCGTCACCGAACCTTAAGTGTGTAGACCCTACGGGTTCGGGAGACATGCAGACATGACCGAGACGCCTCTCCGGTCAATAACCAACAGCGGGATCTGGATACCCATGTTGGCTCCCACATGTTCCACGATGATCTCATCGGATGAACCACAGTGTCGAGGATTCAATCAATCCCGTATGCAATTCCCTTTGTCAAACGGTATGTTACTTGCCCGAGATTCGATCGTCGGTATCCCAATACCTTGTTCAATCTCGTTACCGGCAAGTCTCTTTACTCGTACCGCAATGCATGATCCCGTGACTAACGCCTTAGTCACATTGAGCTCATTATGATGATGCATTACCGAGTGGGCCCAGAGATACCTCTCCGTCACACGGAGTGACAAATCCCAGTCTCGATCCGTGCCAACCCAACAGACACTTTTGGAGATACCCGTAGTGCACCTTTATAGTCACCCAGTTACGTTGTGACGTTTGGCACACCCAAAGCACTCATACGGTATCCGGGAGTTGCACGATCTCATGGTCTAAGGAAAAGATACTTGACATTGGAAAAGCTCTAGCAAACGAAACTACACGATCTTTTATGCTATGCTTAGGATTGGGTCTTGTCCATCACATCATTCTCCTAATGATGTGATCCCGTTATCAATGACATCCAATGTCCATAGTCAGGAAACCATGACTATCTGTTGATCAACGAGCTAGTCAACTAGAGGCTTACTAGGGACACGTTGTGGTCTATGTATTCACACATGTATTACGATTTCCGGACAATACAATTATAGCATGAATAATAGACTATTATCATGAACAAAGAAATATAATAATAACCATTTATTATTGCCTCTAGGGCATATTTCCAACAGTCTCCCACTTGCACTAGAGTCAATAATCTAGTTACATTGTGATGAATCGAACACCCATTGCGTCCTGGTGTTGATCATGTTTTGCCCTAGGGAGAGGTTTAGTCAACGGATCTGCTACATTCAGGTCCGTATGTACATTACAAATATCTATGTCTCCATTTTGAACACTTTCACGAATGGAGTTGAAGCGACGCTTGATATGCCTGGTCTTCCTGTGAAACCTGGGCTCCTTCGCAAGGGCAATAGCTCCAGTGTTGTCACAGAAGAGAGTCATCGGGCCCGACGCATTGGGAATCACCCCTAGGTCGGTAATGAACTCCTTCATCCAGACTGCTTCCTGTGCAGCCTCCGAGGCTGCCATGTACTCCGCTTCACATGTAGATCCCGCCACGACGCTTTGCTTGCAACTGCACCAGCTTACTGCTCCTCCATTCAAAATATACACGTATCCGGTTTGTGACTTCGAGTCATCCAGATCTGTGTCGAAGCTAGCGTCGATGTAACCCTTTACGACGAGCTCTTCGTCACCTCCATAAACGAGAAACATATCCTTAGTCCTCTTCAGGTACTTCAGGATATTCTTGACCGCTGTCCAGTGTTCCTTGCCGGGATTACTTTGGTACCTTCCTACCAAACTTACGGCAAGGTTTACATCAGGTCTGGTACACAGCATGGCATACATAATAGACCCTATGGCCGAGGCATAGGGGATGACACTCATCTCTTCTATATCTTCTGCCGTGGTCGGGCATTGAGCTGTGCTCAATTGCACACCTTGCAATACAGGCAAGAACCCCTTCTTGGACTGATCCATATTGAACTTCTTCAATATCTTGTCAAGGTATGTACTCTGTGAAAGACCAATGAGGCGTCTTGATCTATCTCTATAGATCTTGATGCCTAATATATAAGCAGCTTCTCCAAGGTCCTTCATTGAAAAACACTTATTCAAATAGGCCTTTATACTTTCCAAGAATTCTATATCATTTCCCATCAATAGTATGTCATCCACATATAATATGAGAAATGCTACAGAGCTCCCACTCACTTTCTTGTAAACACAGGCTTCTCCATAAGTCTGTGTAAACCCAAACGCTTTGATCATCTCATCAAAGCGAATGTTCCAACTCCGAGATGCTTGCACCAGCCCATAGATGGAGCGTTGGAGCTTGCATACTTTGTTAGCATTCTTAGGATCGACAAAACCTTCCGGCTGCATCATATACAACTCTTCCTTAAGGAAGCCATTAAGGAATGCCGTTTTGACGTCCATCTGCCATATCTCATAATCATAGTATGCGGCAATTGCTAACA
This sequence comes from Triticum aestivum, assembly GCF_018294505.1. Classification (NCBI taxonomy): domain Eukaryota; kingdom Viridiplantae; phylum Streptophyta; class Magnoliopsida; order Poales; family Poaceae; genus Triticum; species Triticum aestivum. Next base: position 397,850,606 of record NC_057796.1, on the reverse strand, counting down.
TGATTCGGACGGACTTCAGCTTCGCTACGGGTGAGAAAGTCTCATCGTAGTCAACCCCTTGAACTTGTCGATAACCCTTAGCGACAAGTCGAGCTTTGTAGATGGTCACATTACCATCTGCGTCCGTCTTCTTCTTAAAGATCCATTTGTTTTCTATGGCTCGCCGTTCATCGGGCAAGTCAGTCAAAGTCCATACTTTGTTTTCATACATGGATTCTATCTCGGATTTCATGGCTTCTAGCCATTTGTCGGAATCCGGGCCCGCCATCGCTTCTTCATAGTTCGAAGGTTCACCGTTGTCTAACAACATGATTTCCAGGATAGGGTTGCCGTACCACTCTGGTGCGGAACGTGTCCTTCCCGCGCTGCGCTACTTTCCGGTTCGGAAGGGGTGACTATCACCTCATCAAGTTCCACTTTCTTCCCACTCAATTCTTTCGAGAGAAACTCCTTCTCCAGAAAGGACCCGTTCTTGGCAACGAAGATCTTGCCTTCGGATCTGAGGTAGAAGGTATACCCAATAGTTTCCTTAGGGTATCCTATGAAGACGCATTTTTCCGATTTGGGTTCGAGCTTTTCAGGTTGAAGTTTCTTGACATAAGCATCGCATCCCCAAACTTTTAGAAACGACAGCTTAGGTTTCTTACCAAACCATAATTCATACGGTGTCGTCTCAACGGATTTCGACGGAGCCCTATTTAAAGTGAATGCGGCAGTCTCTAAAGCATAGCCCCAAAATGAGAGCGCTAAATCGGTAAGAGACATCATAGATCGCACCATATCCAATAGAGTGCGATTACGACGTTCGGACACACCATTTCTCTGAGGTGTTCCAGGCGGCGTGAGTTGTGAAACTATTCCACATTTCCTTAAGTGTGCACCAAACTCGTGACTTAAATATTCTCCACCACGATCTGATCGTAAGAATTTTATTTTTCTGTCACATTGATTCTCAACTTCACTCTGAAATTCCTTGAACTTTTCAAAGGTTTCAGACTTGTGTTTCATTAGGTAGACATACCCATATCTACTTAAATCATCAGTGAGAGTGAGAACATAACGATATCCTCCGCGAGCCTCAACACTCATTGGACCACACACATCGGTATGTATGATTTCCAATAAGTTGGTTGCTCGCTCCATTGTTCCGGAGAACGGAGTCTTGGTCATCTTACCCATGAGGCATGGTTCGCACGTGTCAAATGATTCGTAATCAAGAGACTCCAAAAGTCCATCTGCATGGAGCTTCTTCATGCGCTTGACACCAATGTGACCAAGGCGGCAGTGCCACAAGTATGTGGGACTATCGTTATCAACTTTACATCTTTTGGTATTCACACTATGAACATGTGTAACATCACGTTCGAGATTCATCAAAAATAAACCATTGACCAGCGGGGCATGACCATAAAACATATCTCTCAAATAAATAGAACAACCATTATTGTCAGATTTAAATGAGTAGCCATCTCGAATTAAACGAGATCCAGATACAATGTTCATGCTCAAAGCTGGCACTAAATAACAATTATTGAGGTTTAAAACTAATCCCGTGGGTAGATACAGAGGTAGCGTGCCAACGGCGATCACATCGACCTTGGAACCATTCCCGACGCGCATCGTCACCTCGTCCTTTGCCAGTCTCCGTTTATTCCGTAGTTCCTGCTTTGAGTTACAAATATGAGCAACCGCACCGGTATCAAATACCCAGGAGCTACTACGAGTACTGGTAAGGTACACATCAATTACTTGTATATCACATATACCTTGGGTGTTGCCGGCCTTCTTCTTGTCCGCTAAGTATTTGGGGCAGTTCCGCTTCCAGTGACCACTTCCCTTGCAATAAAAGCACTCAGTTTCAGGCTTGGCTCCATTCTTCGACTTCTTCCCAGTAACTGGTTTACCGGGCGCGGCAACTCCCTTGCCGTCCTTCTTGAAGTTCTTCTTACCCTTGCCCTTCTTGAACTTAGTGGTTTTATTCACCATCAACACTTGATGTTCTTTTCTGATCTCCCCTTCCGCTGATTTCAGCATTGAATATACCTCGGGAATGGTCTTTTCCATCCCTTGCATATTGTAGTTCATCACAAAGCTCTTGTAGCTTGGTGGAAGCGACTGGAGGATTCTGTCAATGACCGCGTCATCCGGGAGATTAACTCCCAGCTGAGACAAGCGGTTGTGCAACCCAGACATTCTGAGTATGTGCTCACTAACAGAACTGTTCTCCTCCATTTTACAGCTGAAGAACTTGTCGGAGACTTCATATCTCTCGACCCGGGCATGAGCTTGAAAAACCAGTTTCAGCTCCTCGAACATCTCATATGCTCCATGTTTCTCAAAACACTTTTGGAGACCCGGTTCTAAGCTGTAAAGCATGCCGCACTGAACGAGGGAGTAATCATCAGCACGCTGCTGCCAAGCGTTCATAACGTCTTGGTTCTCTGGGATTGGTGCTTCACCTAGCGGTGCTTCTAAGACATAATCTTTCTTGGCTACTATGAGGATGAGCCTCAGGTTCCGGACCCAGTCTGTATAGTTGCTGCCATCATCTTTCAGCTTGGTTTTCTCTAGGAACGCGTTGAAATTGAGGACAACGTTGGCCATTTGATCTACAATACATAGTGTAAAGTTTTAGACTAAGTTCATGATAATTAAGTTCATCTAATCAAATTATATAATGAACTCCCACTCAGATAGACATCCCTCTAGTCATCTAAGTGAAACATGATCCGAATTCAACTAGGCCGTGTCCGATCATCACGTGAGACGGACTAGTCAAGATCGGTGAACATCTCCATGTTGATCGTATCTTCTATACGACTCATGCTCGACCTTTCGGTCCTCCGTGTTCCGAGGCCATGTCTGTACATGCTAGGCTCGTCAAGTCAACCTAAGTGTATTGCGTGTGTTCCGAGGCCATGTCTGTACATGCTAGGCTCGTTAACACCCGTTGTATTCGAACGTTAGAATCTATCACACCCGATCATCACGTGGTGCTTCGAAACAACGAACCTTCGCAACGGTGCACAGTTAGGGTGAACACTTTCTTGAAATTATTATAAGGGATCATCCTACTTGCTACCGTCGTTCTAAGCAAATAAGATGCAAAAACATGATAAACATCACATGCAATCAAATAGTGACATGATATGGCCAATATCATCATGCTCCTTTGATCTCCATCTTCGGGGCACCATGATCATCTTTGTCACCGGCATGACACCATGATCTCCATCATCATGATCTCCATCATTGTGTCTTCATGAAGTCGTCACGCCAACGATTACTTCTACTGGTATGGCTAACACATTTAGCAACAAAGTAAAGTAAATTACATGGCGTTATTCAATGACACGCAGGTCATGCAAAATAATAAAGACAACTCCTATGGCTCCTGCCGGTTGTCATACTCATCGACATGCAAGTCGTGATTCCTATTACAAGAATATGATCAATCTCATACATCACATATATCATTCATCACATCTTCTGGCCATATCACATCACATAGCACTTGCTGCAAAAACAAGTTAGACGTCCTCTAATTGTTGTTGCAAGTTTTTTTACGTGGTTTGTAGGTTTCTAGCAAGAACGTTTTCTTACCTACGTATGACCACAACGTGATTTGCCAATTTCTATTTACCCTTCATAAGGACCCTTTTCATCGAATCCGTTCCGACTAAAGTAGGAGAGACAGACACCCGCTAGCCACCTTATGCAACTAGTGCATGTCAGTCGGTGGAACCTGTCTCACATAAGCGTACGTGTAAGGTCGGTCCGGGCCGCTTCATCCTACAATGCCGCCGAAACAAGAAACGACTAGTAGCGGCAAGAAGAATAGGCAAACTCAACGCCCACAATTGCTTTGTGTTCTACTCGTGCATAGTAACTACGCATAGGCCTGGCTCATGATGCCACTGTTGGGAATCGTAGCATAATTTAAAATTTTCCTACGCTCACCAAGATGCATCTATGGAGTGTACTAGCAACGAGGGGAAGGGAGTGCATCTACATACCCTTGTAGATCGCGAGCGGAAGCGTTCCAATGAACGTGGATGACGGAGTCGTACTCGCCGTGATCCAAATCACCGATGACCGAGTGCCGAACGGACGGCACCTCCGCGTTCAACACACGTACGGTGCAGCGACGTCTCCTCCTTCTTGATCCAGCAAGGGGAAAGGAGAGGTTGATGGAGATCCAGCAGCACGACGGCGTGGTGGTGGATGTAGCGGTTCTCCGGCAGGGCTACGCCGAGCTTCTGCGAGAGAGAGAGAGAGAGAGAGGTGTTGCAGGGGAGGAGGGAGGCGCCCAAGGCTGTTCTCTGCTCCCTCCCTCCCCCCTTTATATAGGCCCCTGGGGGGTGCGCCAGCCCTGGAGATGAGATCTCAGGGGGGGGCGGCGGCCACAAGGGGGGGAAGGGGTTGCCTTGCCCCCCAAGGCAAGGGGGAACTCCCCCTAGGGTTCCCAACCCTAGGCGCATGGGGGGAGGCCCAAGGGGGGCGCCCCAGCCCACTAAGGGCTGGTTCCCTTTCACTTTCAGCCCACGGGGCCCTCCGGGATAGGTGGCCCCACCCGGTGGACCCCCGGGACCCTTCCGGTGGTCCCGGTACAATACCGGTAACCCCCGAAACTTTCCCGGTGGTCGAAACTGGACTTCCTATATATAATTCTTCACCTCCGGACCATTCCGGAACCTCTCGTGACGTCCGGGATCTCATCCGGGACTCCGAACAACTTTCGGGTTTCCGCATACATATATCTCTACAACCCTAGCGTCACCGAACCTTAAGTGTGTAGACCCTACGGGTTCGGGAGACATGCAGACATGACCGAGACGCCTCTCCGGTCAATAACCAACAGCGGGATCTGGATACCCATGTTGGCTCCCACATGTTCCACGATGATCTCACGGATGAACCACGGTGTCGAGGATTCAATCAATCCCGTATGCAATTCCCTTTGTCAAACGGTATGTTACTTGCCCGAGATTTGATCGTCGGTATCCCAATACCTTGTTCAATCTCGTTACCGGCAAGTCTCTTTACTCGTACCGCAATGCATGATCCCGTGACTAACGCCTTAGTCACATTGAGCTCATTATGATGATGCATTACCGAGTGGGCCCAGAGATACCTCTCCGTCACACGGAGTGACAAATCCCAGTCTCGATCCGTGCCAACCCAACAGACACTTTCAGAGATACCCGTAGTGCACCTTTATAGTCACCCAGCTACGTTGTGACGTTTGGCACACCCAAAGCACTCCTACGGTATCCGGGAGTTGCACGATCTCATGGTCTAAGGAAAAGATACTTGACATTGGAAAAGCTCTAGCAAACGAAACTACACGATTTTTTATGCTATGCTTAGGATTGGGTCTTGTCCATCACATCATTCTCCTAATGATGTGATCCCGTTATCAATGACATCCAATGTCCATAGTCAGGAAACCATGATTATCTGTCGATCAACGAGCTAGTCAACTAGAGGCTTACTAGGGACACGTTGTGGTCTATGTATTCACACATGTATTACGATTTCCGGACAATACAATTATAGCATGAATAATAGACTATTATCATGAACAAAGAAATATAATAATAACCATTTATTATTGCCTCTAGGGCATATTTCCAACAGGAGCAGCACATCCCCCTCCTTCAAAACCTTATCCAGGATCCTACCGCCAGAGAGCCCGGCGATAGGTTGCAACAGCCTACCGCTGTAGCCGGCGGCGGTAGGTCCCTTTGCCACGTGTACACGGCCGTTAACGGCCAGACGGCGTCAGGGAACCTACCGCCATGAGGGGCGGCGGTAGCCTGCACACATCTACCACCGGGGTCTCCGGCGGTAGCAAAAGGGTCAAATCTCGAAAATTTTCCATAACGGGGTCAGATCTCGATTTTAGACGTGAAAAGGGTCAAAACACGAAATTTTGCCACTAAGAGCATGGTTAATAGTACAGCCAGCTGATGGCTATATGACATTGCCATGTCATCTATAGTCAACATTGTAGCCTTCAAGTATAATAGTAAGATACAAAGATGTGCTACTTCATTAATAAATGGCCCGCCTCCCACTCTCACATACTCCCTCCTTTCCGGTTTATAGGGCTTATCTCAAAAATTTTAGTTTTTCCATTTTATAAGGCCCAATTTGGTTCTTCCCCATCACATGTTCAGATTCCAAGGTGGATTAAATCATTGCATGCAAGTATTAAAAGAAAATTGACCAATGCATGTACTTTATGCATGCATGTATTGCAATTAATACATTGGTAAACACTATTTTTTGAGGAAAACAAGAGCATTAATTGGGTGTTTTTGCAAACTACAAAAAATATTCCACCACTCACCATCTACCTTGGTTGATGAGATTTTTGAATTGAGTCCTATAAACCGGAAAGGAGGGAGTAGTGCCTAGGAGCACGTGCTGCAGCTGGCTCTTATTCTGTAGCCGGCTCCTCTTCTCTCTCCTCTTCTTTTCCCTCCACGTCAGTAGAAAAGTTATATTTTAATCCTTACAACCTGCTTACATAAGCTTATTATACTTGCTCTGAATGAACACGTCGCGGCATCCGCCGCGTCTCAAGCTATTCGGTTTGTTTTGAACAATCTAATCCGCCCGCACCTATTGCCTTTTCTCCATTGCAAAAGGAGGTATGTTGCAACGCAAGCGAGTGCGCCATGGTACTTGCTGCAAACGTTGCGGCTGACTAGGTGGTAGAATGGACTTCGATTATTTGCAACAAGGGGACTGTTGCAAAGCAAGTGAGCGCAACCTGGTGTTTGTTGCAAAGGCTGCGGCTCACTCGGCGGCATATTGGACTTCAATCAATTGCAACAAGGGGTCTATTGCAAAGCAAACGAGCGCAACATGGTGCTTGTTGCAAATGTTGCGGCTGACTCGGCGATGGGTTAGACGACTGTCTCACGCGCAATCCAACGGCTACCGAGGCGGCCAACCCAATCTAGTCTTCATCCGACCGAGGTAGTGCAGCCCATCTCGAAAAAGGTTAATGCTACGTTAAATTCTTATATAGAATTATTTCCTCCTTGGATTAAAATGCAAAGAATAGTACTCCCTCCGTCCCATACTATAAGAACGTTTTTGACATTAGTATAGTGTCAAAAACGTTCTTATATTATGGGACGGAGGGAGTATATTAGAGCATCTATAGTCGGGCGCCTCACCCCTCCCCCTCCCCCCAAAAAAACACTCGGGCGGACGCCCCGGTCATTGACCGGTCAAAAAAATCAACATAGACAGATGCCTCAAACAGATCTCAAACGCCTAGGTTGACCGGCACTCCTCATATCCAGCCCGAATGTACGGCGGATATGGGGATGTCCGGGAGCGTCGAGCGCGTCCACCACGTCAGATCCGATAGGCCTACCCCATCACAAATTGCAGCAAATCCACCCCCTCGACCTACCGAATCCATTTGCTCTCTCATTTTTTTCTTCGTCCCCCGTGCCGGACGTCTGGTAGCTCCGCCACCACCCTTGATTTACAGTCGTTTTGAGCTTTAGCGCCGCCAGCACTGGCATAGTGTTGCGGAACGTAGTATGCAATTTCAAAAAAATTCCTACGATCACGCAAGATCTATCTAGGAGATGCATAGCAACGAGAGGGGAGAGTGTGTCCACATACCCTCGTAGACCGAAAGCGGAAGCATTATGTTAATGCGGTTGATGTAGTCGAACGTCTTCACGATCCAACCGATCCAAGTACCGAACGTACGGCACCTCCGTGTTCAGCACACGTTCAGCTCGATGACGTCCCTCGAGTTCTTGATCCAGTAGAGGGTCGAGGGAGAGTTCCGTCAGCACGACGGCGTGGTGACCGTGATGGTGATGTGATCCGCGCAGGGCTTCGTCTAAGCACTACGACGCTATGACCGGAGGAGTAAACTGCAGAGGGGGGCACCACACACGGCAAAGAGAAATCTTGGTGTGCCTTTGGGATGCCCCCTGCCCACGTATATAAAGGAGGGGGAGAGAGGCCGGCGGCCAGGAGGGGCGCACCATGGGGGGAGTCCTACTTGGACTCCTAGTCCAAGTAGGATTCGCCCCCCTCCCTTTTCCTTTCTTCCACCGGAGGGAATAGGAAGGAGAGGGAGAGGGAAAGGGAACGGGGTGCCGCCCCCTCCTCCTTTTCCTATTCGGACTCCCTAGGAGGGGGGCGCGCGGCCACCCCCGCGGGCTTCCCTCTCTCTCCCTTAGGCCCATGTTGGCCCAATACTTCCCCGGGGGGTTCCGGTAACCCCTCGGTACTCCAGTAAAATACCAAAATCACTCGGAACCATTCCATTGTCCGAATACAACCTTCCAATATATGAATCTTTACCTCTCGACAATTTTGAGACTCCTCGTCATGTCCATGATCTCATCCAGGACTCCGAACAAACTTCGGTCATCAAAACACATAACTCATAATACAAATCGTCATCGAACGTTAAGCGTGCGGACCCTATGGGTTCGAGAACTATGTAGACATGACCAAGACACATATCCGGTCAAAAACCAATAGCGGAACCTGGATGCTCATATTGGCTCCTACATATTCTACGAAGATCTTTGTCGGTCAAACCACATAACAACATATGTCATTCCCTTTGTCATCGGTATGTTACTTGCCCAAGATTCGATCGTCGGTATCATCATACCTAGTTCAATCTCGTTACCGGCAAGTCTCTTTAGTCGTTCCGTAATGCATCATCTCGTGACTAACTCATTAGTCCCATTGCTTGCAAGGCTTATAGTGATGTGCATTACCGAGAGGGCCCAGAGATACCTCTCCGATACTCGGAGTGACAAATCCTAATCATGATCTATGCCAACCCAAAAACACCTTCGGAGACACCTGTAGAGCATATATAATCACCCAGTTACGTTGTGACATTTGATAGCACACAAGGTGTTCCTCTGGTATTCGGGAGTTGCATAATCTCATAGTTAGAGGAATATGTATAAGTCATGAAGAAAGCAATAGCAGTAAAACTAAACAATCATTATGCTAAGCTAACAGATGGGTATTGTCCATCACATCATTCTCTAATGATGTGATCCCGTTCATAAAATGAAAACACATGTCTATGGTCAAGAAACTTAACCATCTTTTATTAACGAGCTAGTCAAGTAGAGGCATACTAGGGACACTCTGTTTCGTCTATGTATTCACACATGTACTAAGTTTCCGGTTAATACAATTCTAGCATGAATAATAAACATTTATCATGATATAAGGAAATATAAATAACAACTTCATTATTGCCTCTAGGGCATATTTCCTTCAGTCTCCCACTTGCACTAGAGTCAATAATCTAGATTACATAGTAATGATTCTAACACCCATGGAGTCTTGGTGTTGATCATGTTTTGCTCATGGAAGAGGCTTAGTCAACGGGTCCGCAACATTCAGATCCGTATGTATCTTGCAAATCTCTATGTCTCCCTTCTTGGCTAGATCGCGGATGGAATTGAAGCGTCTCTTGATGTGTTTGGTTCTCTTGTGAAATCTGGATTCCTTCACCAAGGCAATTTCTCCAGTATTGTCACAAACGATTTTCATTGGACCCGATACACTAGGTATTACACCTAGATCGGATATGAACTCCTTCATCCAGACTCCTTCATTTGCTACTTCCGAAGCAGCTATGTACTCCGCTTCACACGTAGATCCCGCTACGACGCTCTGCTTGGAACTGCACCAACTTACAGCTCCACCATTCAATATAAATACGTATCCGGTTTGCGACTTTGAGTCATCCGGATCAGTGTCAAATCTTGCATCGACATAACCATTAACGACAAGCTCTTTGTCACCTCCATAAATGAGAAACATATCCTTAGTCCTTTTCAGGTATTTCAGGATGTTCTTGACCGCTGTCTAGTGATCCACTCCTGGATTACTTTGGTACCTCCATGCTAAACTTATAGCAAGGCAACATCAGGTCTGGTACACAGCATTGCATACATGATAGAACCTATGGCTGAGTCATAGGGAATGACTTTCATTTTCTCTCTATCTTCTGCAGTGGTCGGGCATTGAGTCTGACTAAACTTCACACCTTGTAATACAGGCAAGAACCCTTTCTTTGACTGGTCCATTTTGAACTTCTTCAAAACTTTATCAAGGTATGTGCTTTGTGAAAGTCCAATTAAGTGTCTTGATCTATCTCTATAGATCTTGATGCCTAATATATAAGCAGCTTCACCGGGGTCTTTCATTGAAAAATTCTTATTCAAGTATCCTTTTATGCTATCCAGAAATTCTATATTATTTCCAATCAATAATATGTCATCCACATATAATATTAGAAATGCTACAGAGCTCCCACTCACTTTCTTGTAAATACAGGCTTCTCCAAATTCTGTATAAAACCATATGCTTTGATCACACTATCAAAGCGTATATTCCAACTCCGAGATGCTTGCGCCAGTCCATAAATGGATCACTGGAGCTTGCACACTTTGTTAGCACATTTAGGATCGACAAAACCTTGTGGTTGCATCATATACAACTCTTCTTTAAGAAATCCATTAAGAAATGCAGTTTTGACATCCATTTGCGAAATTTCATAATCATAAAATGCGGCAATTGCTAACATGATTCGGACAGACTTAAGCATCGCTGCTGGTGAGAAGGTCTCATCGTAGTCAACTCCTTGAACTTGTCGAAAACCTTTCGCAACAAGTCGAGCTTTGTAGATGATACGTCTCCAACGTATCTATAATTTTTGATTGTTCCATGCTATTATATTATCAATCATGGATGTTTTATATGCATTTATATGCTATTTTATATGATTTTTGGGACTAACCTATTAACCTAGAGCCCAGTGCCACTTTCTGTTTTTTCCTTGTTTTTGGGTATCGCAGAAAAGGAATACCAAACGGAGTCCAATTGACGTGCCAATTTTTGATGATTTTTATGGACCAAAAGAAGCCCCCGGAGTAAAAGAGTTGGGCCAGAAGAGTCTCGCGCTGCCCACGAGGGTGGGGGGCACGCCCTACCCCCCTAGGCGTGGGCCCCTATCTCGTGGACGACTCGGAGACCCCCCTGACGTGAGACCGACGCCAAAAATTCCTATAAATACACAAACCTCCAGAACATAACCTAGATCGGGAGTTCCGCTGCCGCAAGCCTCTGTAGCCACCAAAAACCAATCGGGACCCTGTTCCGGCACCCTGCTGGAGGGGGGATCCCTCACCGGTGGCCATCTTCATCATCTCGGCGCTCTCCATGACGAGGAGCGAGTAGTTCACCCTCGGGGCTGAGGGTATGTACCAGTAGCTATGTGTTTGATCTCTCTCTCTCTCGTGTTCTTGATTTGGCATGATCTTGATGTATCGCGAGCTTTGCTATTATAGTTGGATCTTATGATGTTTCTCCCCCTCTACTCTCTTGTAATGGATTGCGTTTTCCCTTTGAAGTTATCTTATCGGATTGAGTCTTTAAGGATTTGAGAACACTTGATGTATGTCTTGTGTGGGATACCTGTGGTGACAATGGGGTATTCTATTGATTCACTTGATGTATGTTTTGGTGATCAACTTGCGGGTTCCGTGACCTTGGGAATCTATGCATAGGGGTTGGCACACGTTTTCGTCTTGACTCTCCGGTAGAAACTTTGGGGCACTCTTTGAAGTACTTTGTGTTAGTTTGAATAGATGAATCTAAGATTGTGTGATGCATATCGTATAATCATACCCACGGATACTTGAGGTGACATTGGAGTATCTAGGTGACATTAGGGTTTTGTTTGATTTGTGTCCTAAGGTGTTATTCTAGTACGAACTCTATGATATATCGAACGGAAAGAATAGCTTCGTGTTATTTTACTACGGACTCTTGAATAGATCGATCAGAAAGGATAACTTTGAGGTGGTTTCGTACCCTACAATAATCTCTTCGTTTGTTCTCCGCTGTTAGTGACTCTTTGTTGCATGTTGAGGGATAGTTATATGATCCAATTATGTTATTATTGTTGAGAGAACTTGCAGTAGTGAAAGTATGAACCCTAGGCCTTGTTTCCTAGCATTGCAATACCGTTTATGCTCACTTTTATTACTTGTTACCTTGCTGTTTTATATTTTTAGATTACAAAAACCTATGTCTACCATCCATATTGCACTTGTATCACCATCTCTTCGCCGAACTAGTGCACCTATACAATTTACCATTGTATTGGGTGTGTTGGGGACACAAGAGACTCTTTGTTATTTGGTTGCAGGGTTGTTTGAGAGAGACCATCTTCATCCTACGCCTCCCACGGATTGATAAACCTTAGGTCATCCACTTGAGGGAAATTTTCTACTGTCCTACAAACCTCTGCACTTGGAGGTCCAACAACATCTACAAGAAGAAGGTTGCATAGTAGACATCAAGCAGTTTCTGGCGCCGTTGCCGCGGAGGTGAGTGCTTGAAGGTATATCTTTAGATCTTGCAATCGAATCTTTTAGATTCTTGTTTTATCACTAGTTTAGTTTATAAAATAAAACTACAAAAAATGGAATTAAGGTTGCCTTATATGCTTCATCTTTTTAATGTCTTTCGTGAAAATGATGGAAAGGAAAATTGTGCTCAAGTACTAGAAGAAAAATTACATAGAATGCTTGGCATAAAATATGTGAATGATGAGCATGATTGCAATGTTGTTAGTATGAATTCTTTGAATACCCATGATGCTAAGGATATGCAAAGCCACAAGCTTGGGGGTGCTATGTTTGATGAAGATGATATGTTTTGTCCCCCAAGTTTTGATGAGAAAATTTATTATGATGATAGCATGCCTCCTATTTATGATGATTATATTGATGAAAGTGGGTTTGGAAGAGTGTCAACTTTAGGAAGTAATGATCCCACTATTTTGGAGGGTGTTGATTCTTATAATATTTATGAAAGTGGATTTGGAGAGGTCATGACTTTATTTAGTTATGAATCCACTATTTCGGAAGAGGTTTCAATTGATTATGAGAACAAAGTTGCTATCCATGATGATTATTGTGATGACATGTATGCTATAAATATTAATGATAACCATGAAACTTGTCATCTTGATTTTAATTTTCAATTGGATTATGCCTCACATGATAGTTATATTGTTGAATTCATTCATGATGCTACTGAAAATTATTATGAGGGAGGAATATATTCTTGTAGGAATTGCAATAATATCAAGTTTCCTCTCTATGTGCTTAAAATCTTGAAGTTATGCTTGTTTTGCTTTCCTATGCTAGTTGATTATTGTTCCCATAAGTTGTTTGCTCATAAAATCCCTATGCATAGGAAGTGGGTTATACTTAAATGTGCTAGTCATATTCTTCATGATGCTCTCTTTATGTTTCAATTCTTATCTTTTATATGAGCATCATTGAAATCATCATGCCTAGCTAGGGGCGTTAAACGTTAGCGCTTGTTGGGAGGCAACCCAATTTCATTTTTGTTCTTTGCTTTTTTGCTCCAGTTTAGTAATAAATAATTCATCTAGCCTCTGTTTAGATGTGTTTTTATGTTTTAATTAGTGTTTGTGCCAAGTAGAACCAATAGGAACTTCTTGGGTGATAGTTGTTTGATCTTGCTGAAAAAGACAGAAACTTTGTGCTCACGAAAATAATTGTTAAAATTCACCAGAATGCGATAAAATACCAATTCTTTTTGCAGTAGATCAATATACAAAGTTTCCAGGCTTTCCTAGTTTTTCAGAATTTTTGGAGTTCCATAAGTATTCTAACAAATCTGATTACTACAGACTGTTCTGTTTTTGATAGATTCGGTTTTTCGTGTGTTGTTTGCTTATTTTGATGAGTCTATGGCTAGTATCGGAGGGTATGAACCATAGAGAAGTTGGAATACAGTAGGTTTAACACCAATATAAATAAAGAATGAGTTCATTACAGTACCTTATGGTGGTGATTTGTTTTCTTATACTAACGGAGCTCATAAGATTTTCTGTTGCGTTTTGTGTTGTGAAGTTTTCAAGTTTTGGGTAAAGATTTGATGGATTATGGAATAAGGAGTGGCAAGAGCCTAAGCTTGGGGATGCCCAAGGCACCCCAAGGTAAAATCCAAGGACAACCAAAAGCCTAAGCTTGGGGATGCCTCGGAAGGCATCCCCTCTTTCGTCTTCGTTTATCGGTAACTTTACTTGAGGCTATATTTTTATTCACCACATGATATGTGTTTTGCTTGGAGAGTCTTGTATGATTTGAGTCTTTGCTTTTTAGTTTACCACAATCATCCTTGCTGTACACACCTTTTGGGAGAGACACACATGAATCGGAATTTATAAGAATACTCTATGTGCTTCACTTGTATCTTTTAAGCTAGATAATTTTGCTCTAGTGCTTCACTTATATCTTTTTAGAGCACGGTGGTGGTTTTATTTTATAAAAATTATTGATCTCTCATGCTTCACTTATATTATTTTGAGAGTCTTTTAGGACAGCATGGTAATTCGCTTTGGCTATAAAATTAGTCCTAATATGATGAACATCCAAGATGGGTATAATAAAAACTATCATATAAAGTGCATTGAATACTATGAGAAGTTTGATACTTGATGATTGTTTTGAGATATGAAGATGGTGATATTAGAGTCATGCTAGTTGAGTAGTTGTGAATTTGAGAAATACTTGTTCTAAAGTTTGTGATTCCCGTAGCATGCACGTATGGTGAACCGTTATGTGATGAAGTCGGAGCATGGTTTATTTATTGATTGTCTTCCTTATGAGTGGCGGTCGGGGACGAGCGATGGTCTTTTTCTACAAATCTATCCCCCTAGGAGCATGCGCGTAGTACTTCGTTTCGATAACTAATAGATTTTTGCAATAAGTATGTGAGTTCTTTATGACTAATGTTGAGTCCATGGATTATACACACTCTCACCCTTCCACCATTGCTAGCCTCTCTAATACCGCACACCTTTCAGCAGTATCATACACCCACCATATACCTTCCTCAAAACAGCCACCATACCTACCTATTATGGCATTTCCATAGCCATTCCGAGATATATTGCCATGCAACTTACCACCGTTCCGTTTATTATGACACGTCTCATCATTGTCATATTGCTTTGCATGATCATGTAGTTGACATCGTATTTGTGGCAAAGCCACTTTTATAATTCTTTCATACATGTCACTCATGATTCATTGCATATCCCGGTACACTGCTGGAGGCATTCACATAGAGTCATATTTTGTTCCAAGTATTGAGTTGTAATTTTTTGAGTTGTAAGTAAATAAAAGTGTGATGATCATCATTATTAGAGCATTGTCTCAAGTGAGGAAAGGATGATGGAGACTATGATTCCCTCACAAGTCGGGATGAGACTCCGGACGAAAAGAAAAAAAAGGCCATAAAAAGCGAGAGAAAAAGGCCCAAAAATTTAAAAAAATGAGAGAAAAAAAGAGAGAAGGACATGTACTATCCTTTTACCACACTTGTGCTTCAAAGTAGCACCATGATCTTCATAATAGAGAGTCTCCTACGTTGTCACTTTCATATACTAGTGGGAATTTTACATTATAGAACTTGGCTTGTATATTCAAATGATGGGCTTCCTCAAAATGCCCTAGGTCTTCGTGAGCAAGCAAGTTGGATGCACACCCACTTAGTTTCTTTTGTTGAGCTTTCATACACTTATAGCTCTAGTGCATCCGTTGCATGGCAATCCCTACTCACTCACATTGATATCTATTGATGGGCATCTCCATAGCCCGTTGATACGCCTAGTTGATGTGAGACTATCTTCTCCTTTTTGTCTTCTCCACAACCACCATTCTATTCCACATATAGTGCAATGTCCATGGCTCACGCTCATGTATTGCGTGAAGATTGAGAAAGTTTGAGAACATCAAAAGTATGAAACAATTGCTTGGCTTGTCATCGGGGTTGTGCATGATTAAATACTTTGTGTGATGAAGATAGGGCATAGCCAGAGTATATGATTTTGTAGGGATAACTTTCTTTGTCCATGTTATTTTGAGAAGACATGATTGCTTTGTTAGTATGCTTGAAGTATTATTATTTTTATGTCAACATTAAACTTTTATCTTGAATCTTACGGATCTGAACATTCATGCCGCAATAAAGAAAATTACATTGAGAAATATGCTAGGTAGCATTCCACATCAAAAATTCTGTTTTTATCATTTACCAACTCGAGGACGAGCAAGAATTAAGCTTGGGGATGCTTGATACGTCTCCAACGTATCTATAATTTTTGATTGTTCCATGCTATTATATTTTCTGTTTTGGATGTTTAATGGGCTTTACTAAGCACTTTTATATTATTTTTGGGACTAACCTATTAACCGAAGGCCCAGTGCAAATTGCTGTTTTTTTTGCCTATTTCAGTGTTTCGCAGAAAAGGAATATCAAACGGAGTCCAAACGGAATGAAACCTTCGGGAGAGTTATTTTTGGAACAAACGTGATCCAGAGGACTTGGAGTGGACGTCGAGAAAGAAGCGAGGAGGCCACGAGGTAGGGAGGCGCGCCTGCCCCCTGGGCGCGCCTCCCACCCTCGTGGGCCCCTCGCAGCTCCACCGACCTACTTCTTCCTCCTATATATACCCATATACCCCAAAAACATCCAGGAGCACCACGAAACCCTATTTCCACCGCCACAACCTTCTGTACCCGTGAGATCCCATCTTGGGGCCTTTTCTGGCGCTCCACCGGAGGGGGAATCGATCACGGAGGGCTTCTACATCAACACGATAGCCTCTCCGATGATGTGTAAGTAGTTTACCACAGACCTTCGGGTCCATAGTTATTAGCTAGATGGCTTCTTCTCTCTCTTTGGATCTCAATGCAAAGTTCTCCTCAATCTTCTTGGAGATCTATTTGATGTAATTCTTTTTGCGGTGTGTTTGTCGAGATCCGATGAATTGTGGGTTTATGATCAAGATTATCTATGAACAATATTTGAATCTCCTCTGAATTCTTTTATGTATGATTTGTTATCTTTGCAAGTCTCTTCGAATTATCAGTTTGGTTTGGCCTACTAGATTGATCTTTCTTGCAATGGGAGAAGTGCTTAGCTTTGGGTTCAATCTTGTGGTGTCCTTTCCCAGTGACAGCAGGGGAAGCAAGGCACGTATTGTATTGTTGCCATCGAGGATAAAAATATGGGGTTTATATCATATTGCTTGAGTTTATCCCTCTACATCATGTCATCTTGTCTAATGCGTTACTCTGTTCTTATGAACTTAATACTCTAGATGCATGCTGGATAGCGGTCGATGTGTGGAGTAATAGTAGTAGATGCAGAATCATTTCGGTCTACTTGTCGCGGACGTGATGCCTATATACATGATCATGCCTAGATATTCTCATAATTATGCACTTTTCTATCAATTGCTCGACAGTAATTTGTTCACCCACCGTAATACTTATGCTATCTTGAGAGAAGCCACTAGTGAAACCTATGGCCCCCGGGTTTATTTTCCATCATATAAGTTTCCAATCTATTTTACTTTGCAATCTTTACTTTCAATCTATATCATAAAAAATACCAAAAATATTTATCTTATTATCTCTATCAGATCTCACTTTTGCAAGTGGCCGTGAAGGGATTGACAACCCCTTTATCACGTTGGTTGCAAGGTTGTTATTTGTTTGTGTAGGTACGAGGCGACTTGCGTGTAATCTCCTACTGGATTGATACCTTGGTTCTCAAAAATTGAGGGAAATACTTACGCTACGTTGCTGCATCACCCTTTCCTCTTCAAGGGAAATCCAACGCAGTGCTCAAGAGGTAGCAGTATGAACCATAGATAAGTTGGAATACAGTAGATAGTACACCAATATGAATTTAGAATGAGTTCACAACAGTACCTAAGTGGTGATTTATTTTCTTATACTAACGGAGCTTACGAGTTTTCTGTTGAGTTTTGTGTTGTGAAGTTTTCAAGTTTTGGGTAAATATTCGATGAACTATGGAATAAGGAGTGGCAAGAGCCTAAGCTTGGGGATGCCCAAGGCACCCCAAGGTAATATTCAAGGACAACCAAGAGCCTAAGCTTGGGGATGCCCCGGATGGCATCCCCTCTTTCGTCTTCGTTCATCGGTAACTTTACTTGGAGCTATATTTTTATTCACCACATGATATGTGTTTTGCTTGGAGCATCATTTTATTTTCTTTTGTTTTGCTTGCTGTTTGAATAAAATACCAAAATCTGAAATTCTTAAATGTTAGATAGTCTTCACATAGTTACATAATTATTCAACTACTCATTGATCTTCAGTTATATCTTTCGGAGTAGTTTGTCGTTTGCTCTAGTGCTTCACTTATATCTTTTTAGGGCACGGTGGTGGTTTTATTTTGAAGAAATAGATGAACTCTCATGCTTCACTTATATTATTTTGAGAGTCCTAAACAGCATGGTAATTTGCTTTGGTTATGAAACTAGTCCTAATATGATAGGCATCCAAGATGGGTATAATAAAAACTTCCATATAGAGTGCATTAAATACTATGAGAAGTTTGATACTTGATGATTGTTTTGAGATATGAAGATGGTAATATTAGAGTCGTGCTAGTTGAGTAATTTTGAATTTTAGAAATACTTGTGTTGAGGTTTGCAAGTCCCGTAGCATGCACGTATGGTAACTGTTGTGTAACAAATTTGAAGCATGAGGTGTTTCTTTGATTCTCCTTCTTATGAGTGGCGGTCGGGGACGAGCGATGGTCTTTTCCTACCAATCTATCCCCCTAGGAGCATGCGCATAGTGCTTGGTTTTGATGACTTGTAGATTTTTGCAATAAGTTTGTGAGTTCTTTATGACTAATGTTGAGTCCATGGATTATACGCGCTCTCACCCTTCCATCATTGCTAGCCTCTTCGGTACCATGCATTGCCCTTTCTCGAGTTGGTGCAAACTTTGCCGGTGCATCCAAACCCCGTGATATGATACGCTCTATCACGGATAAACCTCCTTATATCTTCCTCAAAACAGCCACCATACCTACCTATTACGGCATTTCCATAGCCATTCCGAGATATATTGCCATGCAACTTTCCACCGTTCCATTTATTATGACATGCTTCATCATTGTCATATTGCCGTGCACGATCATGTAGTTGACATCGTATTTGTGGCAAAGCCACCATGCATAATTTCATACATGTCACTCTTGATTCATTGCCCATCCCGGTACACCGCCGGAGGCATTCATATAGAGTCATACTTTGTTCTAGTATCGAGTTGTAAATAAATAGAAGTGTGATGATCATCATTAATAGAGCATTGTCCCGGAAAAAAAGAAAAAAAGAAAGGCCGAAAAAAAAGAGAAAGGCCAAATAAAAAAATAAAAAAAAAGATAAAAGGGACAATGCTACTATCCTTTTTCCACACTTGTGCTTCAAAGTAGCACCATGATCTTCATGATAGAGAGTCTCTTATTTTGTCACTTTCATATACTAGTGGGGATTTTTCATTATAGAACTTGGCTTGTATATTCCAACAATGGGCTTCCTCAAATGCCCTAGGTCTTCGTGAGCAAGCAAGTTGGATGCACACCCACTTAGTTTCTTTTGTTGAGCTTTCATACATTTATAGCTCTAGTGCATCCGTTGCATGGCAATCCCTACTCCTCGCATTGACATCAATTGATGGGCATCTCCATAGCCCGTTGATTAGCCGCGTCGATGTGAGACTCTCTCCCTTTTTGTCTTCTCCACACAACCCCCATCATCATATTATATTCCACCCATAGTGCTATGTCCATGGCTCATGCTCATGTATTGCCTGAAAGTTGAAAAAGTTTGAGAATACTGAAGTATAAAACCATTGCTTGGCTTGTCATCGGGGTTTTGCATGATGGGAGCATTTTGTGTGACTAAAATGAAGCATGGCCAAACTATATGATTTTGTAGGGATGAGCTTTCTTTGGCTATGTTATTTTGAGAAGACATAATTGCTTGGTTAGTATGCTTGAAGTATTATTATTTTTATGTCAACATTAAACTTTTGTCTGAATCTTTCGTATCTGAACATTCATGCCACAATAGAGAAAATTACATTGAAAAATATGTTAGGTAGCATTCCACATCAAAAATTCTGTTTTTATCATTTACCTACTCGAGGACGAGCAGGAATTAAGCTTGGGGATGCTTGATACGTCTCCAACGTATCTATAATTTTTGATTGTTCCATGCTATTATATTATCAATCGTGGATGTTTTATATGCATTTATATGCTATTTTATATGATTTTTGGGACTAACCTATTAACCTAGAGCCCAGTGCCAGTTTCTGTTTTTCCTTGTTTTTGAGTATCGCAGAAAAGGAATACCAAACGGAGTCCAATTGACGTGCCAATTTTTGATGATTTTTATGGACCAAAAGAAGCCCCCGGAGTAAAAGAGTTGGGCCAGAAGAGTCTCGCGCTGCCCACGAGGGTGGGGGGCACGCCCTACCCCCCTAGGCGTGGGCCCCTATCTCGTGGACGACTCGGAGACCCCCCTGACGTGAGACCGACGCCAAAAATTCCTATAAATACACAAACCTCCAGAACATAACCTAGATCAGGAGTTCCGCCGCCGCAAGCCTCTGTAGTCACCAAAAACCAATCGGGACCCTGTTTCGGCACCCTGCCAGAGGGGGGATCCCTCACCGGTGGCCATATTCATCATCTCAGCGCTCTCCATGACGAGGAGCGAGTAGTTCACCCTCGGGGCTGAGGGTATGTACCAGTAGCTATGTGTTTGATCTCTCTCTCTCTCTCTCGTGTTCTTGATTTGGCATGATCTTGATGTATCGCGAGCTTTGCTATTATAGTTGGATCTTATGATGTTTCTCCCCCTCTACTCTCTTGTAATGGATCGAGTTTCCCCTTTGAAGTTATCTTATCGGATTGAGTCTTTAAGGATTTGAGAACACTTGATGTATGTCTTGCGTGGGATACCTGTGGTGACAATGGGGTATTCTATTGATTCACTTGATGTATGTTTTGGTGATCAACTTGCGGGTTCCGTGACCTTGGGAATCTATGCATAGGGGTTGGCACACGTTTTCGTCTTGACTCTCCGGTAGAAACTTTGGGGCACTCTTTGAAGTACTTTGTGTTGGTTTGAATAGATGAATCTGAGATTGTGTGATGCATATCATATAATCATACCCACAGATACTTGAGGTGACATTGGAGTATCTAGGTGACATTAGGGTTTTGGTTGATTTGTGTCTTAAGGTGTTATTCCAGTACGAACTCTATGATAGATCGAACGGAAAGAATAGCTTCGTGTTATTTTACTACAGACTCTTGAATAGATCGATCAGAAAGGATAACTTTGAGGTGGTTTCGTACCCTACAATAATCTCTTCGTTTGTTATCCGCTATTAGTGACTTTGGAGTGACTCTTTGTTGCATGTTGAGGAATAGTAATATGATCCAATTATGTTATTATTGTTGAGAGAACTTGAACTAGTAAGTATGAACCCTAGGCCTTGTTTCCTAGCATTGCAATATCGTTTATGCTCACTTTTATTACTTGTTACCTTGCTGTTTTTATATTTTCAGATTACAAAAACCTATATATACCATCCATATTGCACTTGTATCACCATCTCTTCGCCGAACTAGTGCACCTATCACTACAAAAAAAAGACACATCCGTGACATTTTGGGCCGAACGAAAAAAAATTATTTCATACTTATGACACTTCTATGACGATAATTGTGACAAAACCCGGTATAATCATAGATGTGGTGGGCTCCTACTTCTATGACAAAAAATCATGATAGAAAATGGGCTTTTTGTCCTGGGAGGGCCGGAGACGCAGCTGCATGACATTCTTTGGGTCGTCCATGACGGAAAAAACCGTGGTAGAAGCGAGGGCGAGGAAAATATCGGGGTGTTCCCGGTTACGGTGGGTGGTCGGGGCCGAGCGATGCACGGAGGTTTGCGCATTTCTCTCGTACACGCACGCGCGTGGGTGCGAGGCGTTGGGCTCTAACTGAACCCGAGCGAGGCGTTCGCCTACTGAACCAGAGCGATTGCACTGCAGGCTATGCGTTACTAAACCCGATCGAGCGATTCCTTCGCTACTGCTGCTAACTGAAGTCGATCGATGCTGCCTCTGGATGAACAGTGAGCGTTGCTGGGGGGTTTAGATGAACAGTTCCCGGTGAGGGTGGATGAACAGGACCCCGATCGATTGAGCCGGTTGGGGCTGGATGAACAGGACCCCGTGGAGGGCTGGATGAATAGGACCACCCCTTGGAGGGCTGGATGAACAGTAGACGGTGGAGGGCTGGATGAATAGTAGCCCGTGGAGGGGTGGTTGAACAGGAGCCCGTGGAGAGGGCTGGTTGAATAGTAGCCGGTGGAGTAGCGCGCGGTGGAGGCTGGATGAACAGGAGCCCGTGGATGAACAGTCGCAGGTGGAGGCTGGAGGAGGTCGATGGTGGATGAACAGTAGCCCGTGGAGGCTGGAGGGTGTCGACGGTGGAGATGAACAGTAGCCCGTGGAGTCCTGTTTTGCGGTACGCCACACCTCTCCCGATGAACAGGACCCCCGTTTCGACCGTAGCGCTCCAACACAAGTCTGTTTCCTCCGTTTTGCGGCACGCCACACCCCTCCCGATCAACAGGACCCCGTTTCGACCGTAGGAGGTCCGTTTCCTCCGTTTTGCGGTACGCCAGACCCCTCCCAATGAACAGGATCCCGTTTCGACCGTGGTTGGTCGAACACAAGGCCGTTTCCTCCTTTCTGTGGTACGCCAGGCCTCGTTTCCATCGGCTGTTCCGTCCAAGCCCTCCCGATGAACACGATGACGCATTCCGTTCCGACCCAGCCGGTTGGCTCCCCATGAACACGACGACGACGCAGTTTCTATGTTCTGACCCAGCCATGTACACGAGCCCTGGCCGTACGTATGCGCGAGTAGGCGTTCGAGACCCAGCCCGTATGTACGTACATGGCTGTATTTTCTTTCTTGCACACTGCCGCTGTACGTACATGTACATGCTACGTGCGCGCCTCTACTACGACACGTGCGCGCCTCTACATCGACCAGTATATACATAGACGTTCGTGACCAGAATGACAACGCTATGTACGCTTCGACCAGGTGGGTCCCGACTGTCAGGTACTTCCTTGCGTGCGAAGATGTAGCTGGTGGGTCCCAGCAGTCAGGGGGCGAATCGTTTTTTTTTGCGCGGACGCACTTCCTTGCGTGCGAAGATGTAGCTGGTAGGTCCCAGAAGTCAGGGGGAACGTTTTTTTTGCGAAATACGGTTACCCGTCCGGTGGGTCCCTGCTGTCAGGTGGAGGAATCATTATTTTCCGCGTAATAAGGAGGCACTTCCTTGCTGCAGCCATGGACCCAGCTGTCAGCCTGTCCACGTACAGTCCATGTTCGATGGAAGCTGTTCCTTGACTACGTTGACCACGCCGCGCCGAGAGCACCAGGGCGGTGGATGACGGCGAGGCCTAGGAAGGGGACGACGCGGAGCCGGGGAAGACGCGGCAGTGGATGCCCATGCATAGAGGAGTATGAGGGTTCACTGGTTCGCTGCAGTGTGAGGCTGCCGTCGCCGCAGAATAACAGGGGGTGTGGGTGAGTAGAGGGATGGCCTGGCCAGCGGTGCGAGTAGTAGGGGGCGGTGAGGCCTCCGCGGCATCGTAGCCGGCCACGGGAGGCAGGAGCACGAGGCACGACCGGCGCTGGTTTGGGCGGCTGGAGCAAGAAGACCAGAGGTTGAAGAAGCACTACGGCCGTTGGATGGAAATCGTACGGTCACTGGAGCTAGAATCGTTCATATTGACTAAGTTGACAAAGCCCTCCATCCCCGTCAACTTAGTTGGCCCACAAGTTAGCCTCCTACTATTGTGGGTCCCAGCTAGCAGGGGGTATTCATTTTTTTGTGCGTAATAAGGAGGCACTTCCTTGCGTGCGAAGATATAGCTGGTGGGTCCAACCTGTCAGCGGTGGGAACATTTTTTTCGCGAAATATAGAGGCCCTTCCGGTGGGTCCCAGCTGTCAGGTGGAGGAATCATTATTTTGCGCGTAATAAGGAGGCATTTCCTTGCGTGCGGCCGTGGACCCAGCTGTCAGCCTCTCCACGCACAGTCTACTTCCGATGGTGTCGTTCGTTGACCACGTTGAACACTCCGCGCCGAGCGCATCCAAGGTGGTGGACGACGGTGAGGCCTAGGAAGGGGACGATGCGGAGCCGGGGAAGACGCGGAAGTGGATGCCCACGCGGAGAGGAGTACGAGGGTTCACTGGTTCGGCTGCGGTGTGAGGCTGTCATCGCCGCAGGGCCTGGCTAGCGCTGGGAGTAGTAGGGGCGGTGAGGCCTCAACGGCAGAACAACCGGCCACTGGAGGCAGGAGCAGGCGGTCTCGCCGGTGCTGGTCTGGGCGGCTGGTGCAAGAAGAGCAGCGATTGAAGAAGCAGCAGGACCGTTCGATTCAAATCCAACGGTTACTGCTGCTAGAATCGTTTGTTGACTAAGTTGACAAGCCCTGCGTACGCGTCAACCTAGTAGGCCCACAGGTCAGCCTCCCAACCGGTGCGCCCCAGATGTCAGTGGGAGGAATCATTTTTTTCGCGTAATAAGGAGGCAGTTGATTGCGTGCGGCCAGGCCAGCGGGGGAGTAGGGTGGGTCGGGGAAGCCTGCGCGGCATCACAGCGGGCCACAAGAGGAGGGAGCAGGCAGTTCCGCCGGTGCTAGTTTAGGCGGCTGGAGCAGGAAGATCAGAGATTGAAGAAGCATGTCGGCCGTTGGATGGATATCCAATAGTCACTGCTGCTAGAATCGTGTGTTGACTGACAAAGCCTTGTGTAAACAAGTCAGCCTCGAAATATGTGGTGTGTACAGCCCATTTGCTATTATTTTTATAATTTTTACTCATTTTCTAATTCATATGGAATTTATTGCAGCCCGTTTTCCATTTTTAGAATTGCTGCCCATTTTTTGGTCAGTACCAGGGTTAAAAAATTAACTAAATATGTGCGAAATTTTGAGAATTCGCAAATTTTTGCTGGGGAACAAAATATTCTTAATCCAAAAATTAGTAGCCATACTAAAACAAATTTAAAAATAAATTAGTACTATGTTATGTTAAATCCAATGAAATACAGTATAAGATATCAGTGAAGAACAAAAACAAAAAAGAAACTAATATCCCATTTGCTATATTTTTTTGGAATTTTCGACCCCTTTTGATATTACCTTTAACAGACATTGACCATACTCTTTGGCCAGGCGAAATGCATCCCTCCTCGTCTTGAAACATTTGCAGCCCAGTAAGTCATAGAAAACAAATAGGCCTAGCTTGGGTATTCTTCAAAAATAAATGCTGGGCTACCTATTTTCCCAAAGAAAAAACTGCTGGGCTGGTCATGTTGTTAGACGGGCCACAGAGACCGCACAACCCAGTTTATAGCCTGCTCCTCTGAATTACTACTCAAAAAAAGTTGTGCAATTCTGTCGTTAATTGACTATACGTTGAAAATGATGTGGGTCCCAGATATCAGCAGGGTGGATTAGAGTAAAAAACGAGGGGTTCATCTGAGTAGTAAAAGAGGCACTTGCTTGTGTTCGGGAGTGGACCTGGTGGGTCCGTACTGTCATACTCACAACTACAGTCCTCTCCCGATTCACTATGTTGACAGGGACCATTTCAAAAAAAACTATGTTGACAGGGCGGATGGTGGCGCCGCGGCGAGCGCACCAAGGCGGAGGATAAAGTGATGTCGCCAATGTGCTGGGCTGGGTTGGACATTCTTATTGAAAATTAAAAATGGACCGGAACTATTTACGACGTTGACTACCATTTGCATGGGTCCGCTGGTTGCAGGAAGAAAATGCTGGGAGAAACAAGACTGGTCGCTATCTTTGCCTAAGAATAATATCGACTGAATGTAACGACACTATCATAGGAAATAATATCCTCCTATTAAATCGTGAATTTAAAGAACTGGTGCATGAGCATTTAGCTTTATTTATTTATTTACTCATTTATGTTTAGGGGACCATGAGCATGTACCTGGGCTGGATTCATGTGAGAGCCTCCCTTCCAGTTAATTATGGGCTCCTCTATTGGGCCTTCATCAGTGGGCTGCATGTTATCAACAAGTGGAAAATGTGTTCCGTACGAAAAATAGTATGCGCTACGTACGGTACGGGGCACTAAAGGATCGAACCGTGCAACGACTTCCAAAACATTGTGTTTGTCTTTCTAACAACACATTTATTCAACCAGCAGACAAAATATACCACTGATTGTACATTGAAAACAGCAGCAGCAGCAGCAACCAGGGTTGGGGGTCCAACAGAAGCAGTAAGCAGGCCAGAAGAGTGAAGACACAGCTCTCTCTTCCAAACCAAACATCAGCCATCATTACAAAAGGGCTACCAAAAAAGAACAAGTGTATGCATCAAACTAAATAAATATCCTACTACACCAAGTGTACGCATCTAACTAACTGGCTCAGTTAGACGTTACTATTTATTAAGCTGTGGAGATTGGCTGGCGGCTTGAACCAGATGGGTGCCTGATGGGGGAAACTCCAGCCAGCAGGTCGAAGTCTGATACTTGCGACCCTCTCTCCTACTTTGGGCTGCAGAGCGTGGCGGCACATATCAAGGTATGGTGCATGCAGAGACGCATGGTATGCTGTGTACACACAGTTTTGCCTGATGAACGAAACCGCGCTGCCATCATGATCCTTGCCGTCAGTTATCTCCTGGTTAATCGGATAATTCAGTCCGATAAACAGAGAGCGTGTACCAAGGCTACTTACCAACCTCCAGTCAAAAATCAGTCAAAAATTCCTGAAGGCCGAGAGAAGCTGGGATCCTGCTGAAAGACCTTGCAGTGACTGTGATTGTATTCCGCGAAACAACACGTCCGGTACGTTTGAACGATCATCAATCGTTCGCCGTTGTCTGATCGAGCCAGAAACCACCTGCAACTGCCATGCCGCTTTTCTTTGAAAGGTTCTGGGATTAGGAAGGGTAGGGACACCAGGCGGCCTACAACATCATATCAAGTTGGAGTCAAATAAAAAGGGCTCTTGATGTAGTCAATCTTAAGAACAACATGTTATGAGCATGAATATTTTTTCAGTAAATTTTGACAGTAATATA
Source organism: Triticum aestivum (assembly GCF_018294505.1). NCBI lineage: Eukaryota > Viridiplantae > Streptophyta > Magnoliopsida > Poales > Poaceae > Triticum > Triticum aestivum. The sequence goes on along the minus strand of NC_057796.1, from coordinate 397,823,483 downwards.
AGCAAGCCATCATGATATCATAGGAAAGTAGCATACTGTTGTAACAGCTGTTTGTAGCGATGACTGGAGTAGGCCAGCAATACGTCCAGCCATAGAAGGAGTCGACAGCGTAAATCAAGCCCTTGTGTTCAATGGCATCAGAGAACCATGGAGGATGTATGATCCTGCAATGGACGTGCAGACTTATCCACTTACCGCAGTGACCTGTCAGATAGGCGAGACCGCGGTTGAAGAACGCAATTAGCCTGAAGTCTTAATAATTCGCAGACCTTGTGGGCACTTGGCAGATTACAACCTTGAGCAAATCAAACTTGGTATCATGTTGGCTACTGTAAGATTCCGAGTATTTTGGGACGCGGTGCCAAAGCATGGCAGTGTTAATCAAAGGAAGGGGGATCAATCGCTGGGTGTAGACCTCCACGAGCATCCAGCTGCCGCGACCGTCGACGAGCACCATCCAAGACATGTTCATGCCGACCCTTAATGTAGTTGAGGGTGACGGGGATCGGATCGGATCGCAGTCAAGGGGGTTGATGCCCGCCACCCTACGATCGTTATGCTGCGTGACACGCCGTTTCTGAAGATCAGGTGGCATCAGCAAGCAAGGAGTTGGCTTAAAAAGCTCTCGCCCGAGGGCTTTGAGTAAACAGTACAGCCCTGACGAGCACGCGGCGAGCGGCATGGTACTGAGATTGTCCACGCATGAAACAATGAGCTTGATTACCTTTGTGGGGAGCGAATTCTAGCCACTCTTTCGGCGGACGCTGCTCGGTTCTGCCATTGTTAGTGCTTGGGTTTCAGACGAGGGGGGAGGCGCCTTAGCGGGGATGGAAGATTGGACGAGGGGGGAGGCACCTTAGCGGGGATGGAAGAGCGGACAAAGATGGAGAAGCGAATATGTGATGCGGGAAGTGGACAGGTGATGATGACTACAGCACACCGCTTGACTTACGAGAAACATACCAGCATCGTAGGGTCATATCGAAGTCAGACAACTTGCTTGAGTGATCACAGTACTGGTACTCCCTACAGTACATACTACTATTCGCTAACTTGCTTGAGTAGAGTAGTAGTGGATTAGGACTCTTCTCTACTACTAGCACCGGAGGAATAGTATATTCTAATCTAAAATAATTACAAACTTCAATGCCCGGGCGTGGAACGACTATGAACCGCCATCGGTGCTAACTCCAATCCCCAACAAACGTTCGCTGGGAGACATGGCAGTTGCAAATGCCCGCGACGCAGTTACAGTACGTGTGTAAGGGTGGCGGTTTTGTCAAATACTATGGCTTAAAAACAGGCCACCGTCGAATGGAAATCTAACAGTCACGTGGGATTCGCCAGGATTGACCTCGTGCCGAACAATCGCCAGATATCATTACTAAACAAAAGGTCACTACTGGCCCTTGGCGGAGAACATCAAGTACGAGACGTGCTACCCGTTCACCATGCCGAAGTCGTCGGAGGATCACCGCCGCCTGCTAGTCTCGGAGGAGGACGGCAGCATCTTCCTCTTGATCGTGGGCACCGGCGAGGCCCGCGCAGGCCACCGCCCCGTCTTTGTAGTGTGCGTCAGGGGCGACGCCGCTGACGCTGACATTGACACGAGGCCGATGTACGGGTGCGTGCTCACTGTTACTACCCCTCTGAGGTACGTGGGCGGCGACACCGGCTCCATCATGCTGACTAGGACTGTGCAGAGCTGGGACCTTCCCGCCGATGTGGACATGGAAGACACATGGTATGATTTACCCCCCAACACGGTGCACGGGGACTCCAAGGAGGTTCACCTGGACATACGCATTATCAAGTTAAATGTTGATCATTGGTCTTCGCTCAGTGTAATCCGCTGTCTAAGCATGTGGAGACTTCCATGCATGATCTTGCTCTATTGGAGTATCGCGCATGAATAAAAGTGTATCCATTTATAGTTTAGTCTAGAATCTTCCTTGTATGAATTTTTACTACAGTACTGGTGAAAGACTTACTATGAACCATTTCTTACATCTCCTCTGCCCCCTCCAAGTCATCCTGATTTAATCCCTCTGTCTAGGTGTATAAGGGCATGGTTAATACTTAATAGTATAGCCAACTGTTGACTATACGAAAGTGCCATGTCATCTGTAGCCAACATGTATAACAATTGATACTCAAAAACTAATTCTTAAAGATCATTTCTTGCAAAGCACAATAAGTGTTATTTCTTCACAAGTTTTGGATGCAGGTTGAACAGTTGAACGCTTTTGTTTGCAAAAGTTAGCTTTTTATCTATGTCACCCGGATGTTTGTGAGCTTTAGGGATGACCCCCACATTCTTTGTCAAAATAAACAACTCCCCGATCAATGCATTTCACTCTTCCGTGCAACGCACGGGCACCTTACTACTCCCTTCATTTTTATATACAAGGCCACAAACTCAGATTACATGTACCAATGTAAAATTTAATACCTGCTTTGCAAGTCAACTTTTCTTTTCATTTACTGGGATCATTAATATGCCGCCTGCATGCAAGCAAACTGAGTGGAGGAAGTAGCTGACTATCATTATGACTGCATGCATGCAAGTATTAAACAAGTTGCTAGTACGAGGAAATATCATTTATTTTGCCTCGATTACTGTTGGTGGCCTTGTATAGATGCAAAGTGTATATTCCATAGTGGCCTTGTATAAGTAAATGGAGGGAGTACTATAGATTAGTACGACCAAAAATTGAACTAACATTATATATAGTACGATAAATGCTGATGCATGTCACCTAAAATTATATCATTGAAAACTATGTTCAAATACGAATCCAACGATATAGTTTTTGTTGACATGCACAAACATTTTGTCGATGTAGTACAAGTGTAGAGGGCGGCGCTGCACGGGAGTCTCACTCTCACCCCGCTCGTGGCGCGGTAGTAAAGCCGTCATATCACAAAACCCAACCACTGCCAGTAATAAGTGGCCTGGTAAAATAAACGGACAAGCAACCATCACATCCCTCCGTCTTTTTTGCATTTCATCTCTCTGCATTTACTTTCTCCGGTTCATCTCGCACACTCGATCCCTAGCTACTACTCCTAGTATCCCTAGCTACTACTCCTAGGGCCAGTTCTTTTGGCGGCTTAAAAAATAAGCCGTCTCTTCCCCAGCTTTTCCCATAAGACTAGTCACAGTGGAGAGTAACATTAAGACACCTCACTCATTTATTTGGGCTTCTAAACTACTACTAGTCACAGTGGAGAGTAACATTAGTACCTCCGTCCTGGTTTATTCGTCACCATTGTAATTTGTGGTAAATTTTGACCAACGATTTAACTGATAAAATGTTAGTGCATGTGACATGCATAAACATTTCATTAGTTAAATTTATGATCAAAACTAGCAAGATGCCCATGCGTTGCACGGAACATCAAGATGCATTTTGTATGAGTAGTTTATCTTGTGGGAGAAAAGGATGAACGAGGGAAGGCCTTATTTGCAAATGTGGAGATGGGTGTGGGTATCTTTTTGCAAAATCGCCATAGTTTCCTTCCTATCCGTCAGATATAAATCGGACGGCCTATATTGTAGGATGGCAGGCACACCATCATCGCCAACTCTGTTTTTTATAAGAGTAGAGATTTGACACAGATTACATTGGGGACCAATAAACCAGGACGGAGCTAGTAGTAATGGGATTACTACTAATCTAGAAGCCTAAATAAACTGGCCCCTGATACTCCTACTAGTCGGCACAACTTGTTAGGCAAAAAATTCGATACATGGTGTAGGAAGCGGTTTGGGAATTTGCATGCCTTTCCGACAAGTGAGATACTTCGTACAAAGTACGACAGAGAAATAACCACAGAGAAGGAAGCTAAAAGTAAACAATCAAACGAGCATTTTTGCATTTGTTTTTGCATTGAATCGTTTCCCAAGCTTGACTAGTGTTGTTTTTCTACTTTTACAAAAACCGCATCGTAATGTTAAAACATGCATTTGCACGTACATAAGTAATAGTAGCACTCCCTCCGTCTAGGTGTATAAAGTCTTCCCTCCTTCTTGGTCACGGTGCACAACCAAAGATGACTTATTCACCTGGACGGAGGGAGTAGTACAGCCTGCAAGCATATATAGAGATAGACGTGTAGTGCGATAGTATATAGTAAAGTTTGTGCTATATGCACCTACTTACAAAATGTGTATGGATACACAAGGTTTCCAAACTTTCCCTCTTACATACTTAATTAAGGACGCTAATAATTCCCGAACGTTCGGGATTTATCATTTGCGTCCCAAAACTAATGAGATCACCTTACAAAACTAAATTATACTCCTACTAAAAGCACGACGCTCGCAGGAGCACTTGCGGCGCGCCACGAGTGCCCTGGTGCGCGGCCGTTTCCCAGCGCGCCGACACAACGCCTCTTCCTCAGCCTCGCAACTCGCAAGGTGCTGATTGGCGGCTTGCCGGCGGGCGAGCACGTTCTCACCGGTGTGGTGATCCGGCGCCAACATGTACTCCTCCTCGCTGGAAGCGTGCACCCGATCCATGTACTGCACTCAGGGCTTTGGCACGGGCGTCCTCCGCCACCCTCACGGCCCTTGCACGAGCCTTCTGCCAAAGAGCCAGTTGCCTGACTCTCTCGGACGCGACATAGACCTACCAGGCAGCTTGCCCCGCGGCGCGCTTCTCTTCCTCGGCCTTCTTCTCCGCCTCTATTTTGGCGTGCTCTGTCGGCGGCAAAGCCTCCCACATGGCGACATCCATTTCTTTCCAAAGCTCCTCAAGGCTGGGGGGGCTCGGCGGGCGGCGCGGCGTTCTCCTCGTAGCGGGGAGTCGACGCGTCCTCCGACGCGCGTGCTGGCGAGATTGGGAACGCCGACGCGTCGCGGCGAGGAGTGGAACGCCGACGCGTCCTTCTCGACTAGTAGCGGCGAGGAAACAGGACAGCGACGGGTGACCGTCCAGGCGGTGCAGCGAGGTGCGCCTAGGGCTTGGGAGGGGCGATGCCATGGTGGTCGATGTGAGAGGGAGGGGGAGGAGATAGCGATGAACGTGAGCGTTCTTCCGAATGCCGTGGGAGGCGCAGTATTTATAGCGAGCAGTCACCTACGTAAGATATGGACTGAGCTGCACTAACTTAACTGCAGGTCCAGTTGCGTCACTGACATGTGGGCCAGACCCCCCTATTGGGCCCATATGTCAGTGACCCAATGCACCTGCAGTTAAGTAACTGAAGCAGCGTCCCGGAAGATATGTTGCGTGATTAACGTAACAGCTACGTGGGCATATTGCTGGTCACAATGGATTGGACGAGCGCGGGGGGAGGAGAGTCATGCATACAGATTTTTTTCCACACGGGGTGGAGTTGTGGGACCGCTAGAGGGAGAAGGAGAGTCTGGCAGGCATATTGTTTCCACACATGGAGAGGAAAAGATTTGGAGACGAAAGGGCTTCCTGCAAGTATGGGGAGCGGTGCATAATAAGTCATCTTGCATGCCGGGCTAGGTATAGTCTCAAGTCATTAAAAACATACACGCCCCACACATGTTCATATTTCAAGGTGCACTAAATTATTGCATGCGATGATTAAGGCTGGCCATAATATGTCCAGTTCCAATTTTGTTCATACCTACCCTTCAAATTTCCTGGGTGCTATTGTTCCCGTAAAAGTAATTGGTTATAGCCTCCATTGTCCAATAGAATATCAGCTTGTAATTGTGCGTCACTCCTGTATCGCGCTGTGCTTGGGTAGGTTTTTCATCTGCAACCAGTAGTGTGGCAAATGATGGAAAGTTTTTTAGAACTAGCAAGATGCCCATGCGTTGCACGCATCAAGATGCATTTGTATGAGTAGTTTATCTTGTGGGAGAAAAGGATGAACGAGGGAAGGCCTTATTTGCAAATCTGGAGAGGGGTGTGGGTATCTTTTTGCAAAATTGCCATTGTTTCCTTCCTATCTGTCAGATATAAATCGGACGGCCTATATTGCAGGATGGCAAGCACACCATCATCACCAACTCTGTTTTTTTATAAGAAAAAAGTAGAGAAAAAAAAGTAGAGAGTAGAGAAGTAGAGATAAATATTAAATATAAAATAAATATAACAGTAGAGAAGAGAGTAGAGATAGCAGAGACGTCGGGAAAGGATTGCGCGCGCGCGGGAAAAAGCGGACGGGCGTGCGCTAGTTTTGGCGCGCGGCGTCCGGCGCGCTTTATAAAATCCAATGCCCTCCCACCACTCTGTGCCTTGCCACCGCTCTCTCCTCGCTCTGTGCCTCGCCACCGCTCTCTCCCCGCTCTTTCTCGCCTCGCCGCCGCCGCGCCACCATGCCGCCGCGTCGCCGGGAAACTTGGGGATACCGCGGCGTCCGCGCGCGCCCCTCCGACGGCTTCTCCGCCGGGATTCGGTTCCGCGGGATGCGCCTCGACCTCGGCAATTTCGACACCGCCAACGAGGCCGCCCGCGCGTACGACGCGGCAGCGTGGCACCTCCGGTGGCCTCATAGAACATTGAACTTCCCCAACGTGCCGACGCGGGAGCATGCACAGGAGCTCGCGCCTCTGCCGTGGCTTATCACCGACGAGGATCGCCGCGACAACCGGAGGCGGGAGCACCGTCTCGGCATCGCCGAGATGAACGAGGAAGCCATGGCGCTGTGGCGCCAACGCTTCCCGCAGGACATCATCAACGAGCGCGAGTTCTACGCGCAAAGGAGGGCGGAGAGCGATAAGAGGAGGGCGGAGCGAGCCGCCTATCGCGAGGACAAGCGTTGGCGAAAAGCGGACGCTCAATTCAACATGAGGCTAGGAGTAGCGTCGCCCTGGGAATCCGACGACGATCGATATCTTCACGCCTACAGTCAGACGTCGGAGGAGGACATCGCCGAGGAGGAGTCGAACGACGAGGAGTAGTTGAATAATCTATTTTTTTTTATCTATCTATGCTGAGAACTATCCTCTACTCTCTAGTCTCTACTCTCTATCTCTACTTCTCGATCTCAGCACTGTAAATGCTTTTCTAAAGCGCCGCGCGTTGCGATTCTGTTGGAGATGCTCTAACATGGCAGACGAGTGCTTTAATGTTGCCCACAAGATGCGCGAGTATTACTAGTAGTATATTTTCTTGCCATGTTGAGATTTTAAAACCACGAGTGCGAACATGCAGAGGAGCAATGAAGACCAACACGGGATATTGGGGACATCTTCAAGGAGCGTGGCAAGTTAAAGAGGAGCTGCACCGAACCTGTAAAATGAGCTTTGGTAAGTAACACCCTTTCAATTAGTTTCATTTAGCCTCGTGTTCTTCGATGTGTATATGTTGTAGTTTCTGTTTCTCTTAAGCCTCGTGTTCTTCGATGTGTAATAAGAAGACTCTTAATCATCCTAATGCTTTCGTTTTTAGCTTGATGTAGGAAGTGGGTGTTCTCACCTTGTAGTCTGTTTTTATATTTTTTTCCCTTTTGAATTCACTTCTCCCAGTTCTGTTTATCTGGCTTCTACTAAATGGATCTGGGTTCCTCTGAGTATTGATCTGAAAAAGAAGTAACTTCATGTTAGGATGCAGTTCCTGCGAGGAGGGAAGTATGGTCAACCTCGAGATCATGTTTCCAAAATGAGGCTGGATTGCACACAAGGTGCCAGTTCCCTAATGATGCTGGATTAGACACAAGGTGCAAATTCCCAGATGATGCCGGATTACACACAAGCCAGGTGGAGTCGTCGGCTATTCGTGTCCTCGTGGCTCTGGTAAAGGCTGAAAGAAAGCATGCATCAGCCCCTGAGAATGTAGCTGAGTTCCTGAAGAAGCGAAAAGAGCAATCAAATGCTCTCTTCACCCATGCCAAAGAAGAGATGGAAGAAGCCAGAAATAAGCTAGCAGAGGCAGAGCAGGCTAGGCGTCTCCTGCCATCTAAAACTGTTGTCAATACAAAATTTCCTTCATAATAGCTAGGTTCAAATGTTTATCCAGTCAGCATGCCTGTTGTGATGTCCGTGCATCTACTGATGTGGCACAAAATATATTTCTTCAGGTCATGTAATAACAGCAATTACTTTCCAAACAATACCAGACGAAGCATTGGACATGGTATAGTTCACGCGCAAGCCCGACATTCCAAGTTCAACTTCCACATCAAACTCATGTTCACAAATATCTACACATTCATACATAATGTCCACAACGATGATTCACTTCAAAGCCTGTTGAGGATATAGACCTTAGAGTCACCCGCCAGGAGGGGCCAGGTTACTCATAATGGTCATCGCCAGAAGCCCGGCGCCAAGCTTGAAGACGGTGGGCCAAAGATGGGCTCAAGACCCGGATATGGCTTAAGGCCCGTAGTTACAATCATCATTATGGTAGAACTTGTAGTATAAGGCAAGAATAGTTGAGATTCCGAGCCGGACACTCTTATGAGCCGGCCGGGACTCTGAGAGCTGCTGGGCGTCAGCCTCCCTATATAAAGGGACGACCCGACAGCGGTTTAGGGACAAGAAAGATCTCATCGAGAGCCAGGCATAGCGGTTAAGCTCCCTGGTCATCGAAACCCTAATAAATACCAACTCAACTGGACGTAGGCTTTTACCTTCACCGTAAGGGGCCGAACCAGTATAAACCCTCGTGTTCCTTGTCCCATTTAACCCCTTCAAGCTTCCTAGCGGCGATGGCACCACGACTAAGTCCTAGCTTGAGGACATCTGCCGTGACAATTCCACGACAGTTGGCGCCCACCGTGGGGCCAGCGCACTGTGGATTTGAGTTCTTGAAGGGCAGCTTCGAAGGGCTCAAGGGATACGCTGTGGGCCGGATGACCAAGAGTCGTCGCGGCAAGCTCTACATCGACGATGCAAGCTGGGGCCCCGACGCCGGCTCAATTGAGTACGGGTACCGGGTCCCCTTCGGCGGAATTCATGTTTTCATTGGCAAGATTGGTGAGCCGGGCCCTGAGCCGAATCTCTGCGCCGATCTCAGCGAGACGGCTCAGCGTGCACGACCCGCCCGGGCCCTGCCTGCCTTAAAGCATGCTTTTGTGGGATGCATCCATGGAGGGCTCTCTGATAGATCTGGATCTGGTGATGAGATGGCCGCCGGCTTTGACGGCGAGTCGTCCACAGATGAGTCAAACTCATTGTATCAACTTCAAGATGGCAGGCTCATGGGTTGTTCCGATGGTGACAGTATTCCGGACCCGTTTGAGCCGCCGAGCCGGGTTGGAATCTTCATGGCCGGTGCGCAGCCTGTTCAAAACCCTGCTGCTGGGGCAGGAAACCCGGTGCCCTCACCGGCTCAGGTGCTGATGGATCTCACGGACTAGATGACGGCCCTGTTGACCGCCGCGGTTGACCCGGCGGATCAAGCTCAGCATGACGCGGAGGTGGCGCACTTAAAGTTAGATCTAGTGAAAGCCAAAGAGGATCTGGCAGCAGAAGGGATCAGGATGGCTGCGGAGAGGGCGGCTCTCGACGCCCAAACTCAGTTGATTCAGGCATAGTCCTTCCGGCTCACGATGGATCAGAACGCGTCCAATGAGGTCATGAGAAGGAGGCATCAAAAGGCCCAGTCTCGACTCCCTCCGGTTTACGATCCACGAAACCTCTTCAACACGCCAGGTGCAGGGTCTAGTAACCCGCCAGGAATCATAGTGCCCGAGTCTGGGACCCCTGTTCAGCCACAAGTGATGGGGCCCCCCCGGATGAACTCTGCCCCACCTCAGTACGTGCCGATACCACCGGGTCATTATGCTAACCCGCTGGAGAACATGGTCGCCACGGCAGCACGGCTGGCGGCTCTCCCCATTGACGGTGACTCCCCGACGGCTATTGAAACCCGCCGGGTTAGGGAACTCCTGCAGACAACACTGGCGCAGCAAGAGGCATACTCTTACTGCCGGGACAGGATCCACTCGACCCCTCATCCAGGCCGGAGCCCGAGTTATAGCAGACATATGGTCTCAGCGACCGGCTCAAGTAATGTCCGACGCCATGACCCGCCCCCTGGCCATGGCCCGGTTCACAACGGAGCCTTTCACGCAGCAGAGCAAGACAGAGCGCGGCAAGAGGCAGAACAAGTGCCTCAGTTAACGGCTTACCAGTCTCCCCCGGCTTATCCGACGACTTCCGTCGACGTGGGTATCCCTACCAGGACTGGAGATGTCCCTTGTTTGGTGCCAGCTCTCCGCAATGAGCGTTTACCCAAGGATTTCAAAGGCCCTAGGAAGGTGCCTAACTACACGGCTGACTTGCAACCCGCAGCCTGGATCGAGAGTTATGAGATGGCCATGGAACTACTGGAAGTCAGTGAAGCAGCAATGGCCAAGTACTTCACCATGATGTTAGATGGGACTGCCCGCACTTGGTTAAAAGGGCTACCACCGAATTCCATCGGGTCTTGGGCTGAGCTGAAAGCCCGGTTCATCCAAAATTTCAAGGATACCTGTAGGCAGTCTATGTCAATTGTGGATTTGACCAACTGTAAGCAGCAGGAGGGTGAGTCTACGACACATTGGGTTCGCCGAGTTAAGGAGATAATACATTCATCTGATAAGATGGATGCCGGCTCTGCAGTCTTAATGTTGGAACAGAATTGTCGCTTCATGCCCCTGAAGATGAAACTCGGGCGGCTTAAGCGCGACTGCAGTGATATGGGAACACTGATGGCGGCTCTCGTCAAGTACGCCGATTCTGATAGTACCAAGGACCCCGCTTCAGATGATGAAAGGACAGGGAAGGGAAAGAAGAACGGCAATGGCAAGGGTCCTCAGCATAACCCGGGGAACCAAGGAGGTGGCAAGCGCAAGGCCGACGGCAGCCTAGAGTTCGTAGCCAACGCCAGCTCACAGGGTAATAACCAGCGACACAAGGGGAGGCCCCCTCTCCGACCCGGCGGGTCAGGCCCGACGCTGGAGCAGCTGTTGATTGAGCCTTGTCCAAGGCATGGCTCTAGAGAGAAGCCAGCTACTCATCTATGGAAGGATTGTGCAATCATGAAGGCCTTTAAGAATTCCAATGCCTTTAACGGCAACAATGGCCCGGGCGGTGGCTCAGGCGCCGGCGGTTTTCATGGCCAAGGCGGCGGCTCAAATTCTCATCCTCAGAACAGTCAAGGGGGCTTTAATCAGCAGTCGGGCCAGGGTCATCAACAGCAGCAGGGGGGTTATCAGGCCAATCCAAAGCAGCTCAGCGGTGGACAGTATCATGTGTTTACCACTAGTTTGTGTAAGCGAGATCAGAAGCTTCATAAGAGGGCTGTGAATGCTGTTGAGCCGGCGGTTCCACGCTACTTGCGGTGGTCTGAGCAGCCTATAGTGTGGAGTAGGGAGGATCACCCCCCCGGGTGGATAATCCGGGTCACTTGGCCTTGGTGGTGGCTCCTCAGGTGGGAGGATATAAGTTCACTAAGGTGCTCATGGATGGAGGCAGCAGCATCAACATCCTCTATTATGAGACGTTCCGTCGTATGGGATTGATTGATAAGAACCTCAGCCAGTCAAACACTATTTTCCATGGTGTGGTACCTGGTAAGTCAGCTTATCCAGTTGGCAAGATCGAGTTGGAAGTGACCTTTGGAGATGAGCACAACTACAGGGTGGAAAAATTGACCTTTGAGGTGGTCAAGATAAGAAGTCCGTACCATGCCATATTTGGGCGGCCGGCTTACGCCAAGTTCATGGCACGGCCGTGTTACGTGTATTTACAGCTCAAGATGCCGGGTCATAATGGGACCATTACGGTTCACGGCAGCCGGAAGGTGGCCCTGGAGTGTGAGGAAGGCGATGCAGCTTATGCAGAATCTGTTTGCGCAACAGAGGAGTTGAAGTTTTACAAAGACAACGTTGACCCAACAGATATGACCTCTCTGAAAAAGCCGACTACGGAGCATGAGCCGGCAATGAAATTTAAGTCGGCTGATGAGACTAAACTTGTTGATTTCGTTCCAGGAGATTCATCTCAGCAGTTTAGCATCAGTGCCAATCTGGATCCAAAATAGGAAAGCGCGCTCATCGAGTTCATCCGTGAGAATAGGGACATTTTTGCATGGAAGCCGTCTGACATGCCAGGTGTACCTAGAGAACTCGCTGAGCACACTCTCAATGTTGATCCGAAATTTAAGCCGGTCAGGCAATTCCTTCGGCGGTTTAATGAAGAGAGGCGGAAAGCTATTGGTGAAGAGGTGGCCCGGCTCTTGGCGGCCGGGTTTATCGTTGAAGTCTTTCACCCAGAATGGTTAGCTAACCCGGTGCTCGTACTCAAGAAGAACGGCACCTGGCGGATGTGTGTGGACTACACGGACTTGAACAAGGCGTGTCCGGCTGATTCTTTCGCCCTTCCCCGTATTGATCAAATCATTGATGCTACAGCGGGTTGTGAGCGCCTAAGTTTCTTGGATGCTTATTCTGGATATCATCAGATTAAAATGGCAGTTAAGGACCAGGAGAAGACGGCGTTCATCACTCCCTTTGGAGCCTTCTGCTATGTGTCTATGCCCTTTGGACTCAAGAGTGCACAGGCGACTTATCAGCGTTGCGTGCAGAACTGTCTTCATAACCAGATTGGGCGCAATGTTCACGCTTATGTGGATGATATTGTGGTTAAATCCAGGAAGGAGGAAACCTTGATATAGATGATCTGAGGGAAACCTTTGATAATCTCCGGGTCTACAAGATGATGCTTAACCCGGCCAAATGTGTTTTTGGTGTTCCTGCAGGCAAGCTCTTGGGTTTCTTGGTTTCTAACAGAGGCATTGAAGCTAACCCGGAGAAGATCAAGGCCATCACCTCCCTGGCTAAGCCGGCGTGTATAAACGACGTCCAGCACTTGGCGGGTCGTATCGCTGCTTTAAGCCGTTTTATAAGCCGTTTGGGGGAGAAGGCCATGCCATTATATCAGTTGATGAAGAAAACTGATGACTTTGTCTGGAATGATGCAGCTAATACTGCTTTTGAGGATTTGAAGAGACAGCTGGCCGAGCCCCCAGTCCTTGCTGCTCCGGTTGACAAGGAGCCTTTATTGCTGTATGTGGCTGCTAACACCCGAGCCGTCAGTGTGGCCGTGGTGGTGGAGCGCAAGGAAGAGGGTAAGGAGCATCCGGTTCAGAGGCCGGTTTATTATGTCAGCGAAGTACTCATCGAGTCCAAGCAGCGGTATCCGCATTGGCAGAAACTTGTTTATGGTGTGTTCATGGCAAGCCGGAAGCTTAAGCATTATTTCCAGGGTCACCCCATCACTGTGGTCAGCTCTGCCCCCCTTGGAGATATCATTCAGAACAGGGAGGCCACAGGGAGAGTGGCTAAGTGGGCTATAGAGCTTGGACCTCATGGTCTGAAGTATGTGCCACGCACTGCTGTTAAATCTCAGGCTTTGGTGGATTTCATCAATGATTGGACAGAGCTACAAGTGCCCGAACAAAAGCCGGATAACACATATTGGACTATTCACTTTGATGGGTCCAGGCAGTTGGAGGGCTCGGGGGCTGGAGTCGTATTGGCTTCCCCTAAGGGTGACAAGTTCCATTATGTGCTACAATTGATGTTTCCTTGTACCAACAATGCAGCTGAGTACGAGGCCTTGCTCCACGGTCTTCGGATGGCTAAGGAGATGAGCTTGAGCCGGGTAAGGTGCTTCGGCGACTCAGACTTGGTGGCTCAACAAGTATCAGGAAAGTGGGACTCCAAGGACCCTCTCATGGCGGCTTATCGCCGCGAAGTTGATGCCATTGCTGGGCACTTTCAGGGTTACCAAGTAGAGCACATCGATCGCAGGAAGAACGAGGCGGCTGATGCTTTAAGCCGGCTGGGCCTCTCAGCGAAAACCGGTGCCGCCTAATACTTTCCTGGACGTCCTGTATAACCCTTCTGTTAAGTTGCCTACAGAGGAAGACTTGGCTGTCCCTGACCCGGAGGCACGACTGGTGGCGGCTCTCCACATCATACCGGACTGGACAATGCCCTATCTGGCTTACATGACCCGGGGAGATTTGCCTGAGGATGAAACTTTGGCCAGACAAATAACCCGGCGGTCTAAGTCAATGATTGTTATCAATGGTGAGTTGCATCGCCGCAGTGTTACGGGAGCGTTCCAGCGTTGTGTCTCCCCTGAGGAAGGTCAAGAGATCTTGCGTGAGATTCATGAAGGGGATTGTGGCCATCACGCCGGCTCAAAGTCTCTTGTGGCCAAGGCTTTTCGTCATGGTTTTTATTGGCTGACGGCTCATGCTGATGCGGAGGACTTGGTCAGTAAATGTGATGGTTGCCAAAGGTTCTCGCGACGGGCTCATGTGCCGGCTCAGGAGCTGAGGATGATCCCAATTACTTGGCCCTTTGCGGTCTGGGGGCTTGATATGGTTGGGCCTTTTAAAAGGTCCAAGGATAAGAAGACCCACCTCTTGGTGGCAGTTGACAAATTTACCAAGTGGGTTGAAGCGGAGCCAGTTAGCAAGTGTGATGCAGCCACGGCAGTTCAGTTTATGAAAAAGGTGATCTTTCGCTTTGGCTTTCCACACAGCATTATAACTGACAATGGTACCAATCTATCCAAAGGCGCCATGGAGGAGTTTTGTCAACGAGAGCATATTCGACTTGATGTTTCATCAGTGGCTCATCCTCAATCCAATGGTCAAGCTGAGAGGGCTAATCAGGAGATTCTGAAGGCATCAAACCCCGGCTTTTGGTCCCTTTACAACGGACGCCGGGTTGTTGGGTGGAGGAGTTACCCTCCGTGTTGTGGAGCATCAACACTACTCCTAACAGGTCTACAGGTTTCACGCCTTTCTTCATGGTTTATGGAGCGGAAGCAGTCCTCCCCAGTGACATCCGTCATGACTCGCCTCGAGTGGCGGCTTATGTTGAGGCGGATAATGAACAGGCGCGCCAAGATGCTCTTGACTTGTTGGACGAACAGCGTGATGTGGCAGCAGCTCGCTCAGCGATTTACCAACAAGACCTGCGCCGTTATCATAGTCGCCGGGTTAAATCCCGGGTCTTCCAGGAAGGCGATCTCGTGCTCCGGCTCATCCAAGATCAAACAGATGCGCACAAGCTATCCCCGCCTTGGGAAGGGCCTTTTGTGGTCAGCAAGAACTTGCACAACGGGTCATATTACCTCATTGACATTCGGGAGCACAAAGATTCACGTAAGTCGGAGGAGGAGACCCGTCGGCCGTGGAACATAGCTCAGCTTCGGCCTTATTACACTTGAGCCACCGGCTCTCGTGATGTACATATTTCTACAAGCCATGTATATATTATGATAAGCAATAAAGCAGGACCTCTGTCCTTTTTCTCCTCCAAAGGTAAATGTGTTGTTTCCATTGCAAGATCACATGGTAACTTGGAGGTGGATCCGGCTTATGATCGTATTCGAATCTAGCCGTACGCAATATAATCACTTGGGGGCTTCCTGTTCAAACATAGGTCGTATTCGAACCAAAGAGAACATAGCTGTCGATACCCATTTGATTGGCAAAGTGCCGAGCTCATTGAGGAGTTTTCTTTGATCATATCTGAATCATAGTTCAACCCCCTTTGGGAACCGACGTGGATCGTATTCGAATCAGCGTCGTTAAACAATTCTTAAAGTCATTTGGGGGCTTCCTGTTCAAACATGGGTCGTATTCGAACCAAAGAGAACATAGCTGTCGGTACCCTCTTGATTGGCATCGCCACACCCACCGGGGGCTATATGATCGCATTCGAATCTTAGCATAACCCCATTGGGACGGGTCTCTGGTCGTATTCGAACCGGAAGCCTCTTAAGTTTTTCTGATTTATAGTGAGTTTTTCTGATTATTTCAAGGGTGCACGGCGGGTCTGACTTTGCCGGCTTAACTTTGATTTATAGTACTAGTCGAATACAATCGGTGTTATTAAGACTGGTAAACCGGAATTGAGGTACCAACCTTATTACCCGAGTTATATAAGCCGGAAGCGTGCTTGCAGGCCGGTAAGGGTGTTATTATGGGTATATCAAGGACATAATTGAGGACCAGTCTTTTTTGATTCATATTCCGGGTTATATGTCTAAAACTATGATTCTCAGTGCGGTAAGCCGCCTAGAGACTTGTGATTTGTCCTTCTATGCAGGATAGTTAAAGGCAACTATTTAAGCTTAAGGGAAATGAATGATCAATTATGTCCCGGAGAAGTATAAAGGAGACAACTTCAATGGAATTCAGCATTCAACGCGTACATGATGGCACGGCAAAGTTAAAGTGTTGGTCCTACTCTATTACAAGACTCATCGAGTCCAAAAGGGTGAAGCATTGTTTAATAAGCCGCCTGCAGGGTTACGATGCTTGCTGGGTTGAAGTTTCCGGCTCATCCCTCTCCGCTCCTCCGGCTGTTCCCAAGACCTGGAAAGTTGATGACTTCCAGTCAATGCCACTCAGAGCTTCAAATTGAGCTTCCTCGTCAATTAACCCGGCCGGGTCAATCTCCGGGGCGAAGCGCTTACGAGCTGGCGGGACTAAGCTGATAGCTTCATAACGCGGAGTGGGGATCCTATGATTTTCTGCATTGTAACCCGGCTGGTACTTGGTCAGATCCGTGTCGTTTCCAATGAGGGTGGACACCGGGTGCACGATCTTCACGCAGGCTGCAAAGTCCCTTTGGTCGAAGGGTGTGCCGTCTTCCTTCAAACTGGGATAGCCGAGGGCAATGTCCGCCGGGTCTAACTCTGGGAGGAACGCCTTGGCCCGGCTCAGAGCGGCGATAGCTCCGGCTCTTGCAGAGGCCCGCCGCAGCTCTTGGACACGTTGGGGGAGAACGGCAAGCCGGCGAAGCACTTCCGCCAGGTGAGTCGGCACCTCATTGGATAGGGCCAACACGGCCAAGGCGCGCTGTGACCCGGTGTAGAGTTGCTCCACCAGGGTGTACACAGCCTTCAGCTTGGTCACCACACTTTGGTTGAGGTTGGCGCTTCTAGGACCTGTTTAACAGAGTAAGATAAGTTGCTGGCAATGATGGATTATGAGACATAAAGGTTATAAACTGGACGAAAGCCGATGGAATGACTTACCGAAGATTGCGGCGACCATCTGTGACACGTGGCGCTTTAAACCGGCGAGTTCGGTGGTTCTTTCCGTCAGAGCCTTTTCCGCCTGTTCGGCCCGGTTCACCAGAGTAGCCTTCTCTTCAGCCCAAGCTTTCCGTTCAGCGTCAAAGTCCGTCTTCAGCTTTTCTTGCGCAGCAATACTGGATACAAATTTGGCATTGGCTTTCCGGGTCTCAGTTTCTTGCGTCTTCAGGCGGGTCTTTAAATCGGAGATGTCAGCCTCAAACTTCTTGCAAGCAGCCTGCATAATTTCCGGGTTATAGCATGAACAGTTACTACGCAAATTTAAAAGTCCCAAGCGTTTTCCAAGCAAAGACACTTGGCACTTGGGGGCTAATGCATATCGAACGTTCCTATCTACAAATTACCGGTTCATGGAAGTAAGCCGGAACTTAAGTCTACAACATATTCAATCATAAGTCGTCGACTTGGGGGCTAGCATGGTAAAGATAACTATGCAGTAAAGCAAGAAGAGTGGTACCTCAGACTTCTGCTGAATCTGATTCACCATGTCGATCTCTAAGTCCCGGCTCTTGTGCACCTGACTGACATAGCCGGAGACGATCTCTCCGATGTTCAGATTGGCGTAGTCGGTGAGGTCCAGATTAGCCCGGCGGCGCCCTAGCAACTCCTCCTTGGCGGAGCACTTGGCCAGCGCAGTAGGTCTCCCCGGCTCAACAAACTCCGTCCGGGTGATTACCACGTCCGGGTCATTGACCGGGTGAGCCAGGCTGGAGGTCTCCGGGTTAGCAGAAGCTTCTTGAGGTTCTTGAGCTGAAGGGGCAGAGGCAACTGGCGTTTCTTGAGCTGCAACCTCCGGTTCAGGCAAGTCCGGCTCTTCGACCGGCTTGTTCTTCTTCGCCCGCTTGCTGAGCTTTGCCTGGGCACTGAAAGGACAAAAAGGTTAGTACAAAAGTATGAGTAAAGATAAGCACAACAAGAGATGATTATCATTACCCGGGTACGGTCTTGAAGGCCGGCAGGTTTGATTGCATTGAGTCGCCAGAAGAGGGTGAGGTTTCCTGATAGTTTGAATTGGAGGAATTGAGCGGCTGACGTATAACACCCGCCAAAGGATGAAAAGGGTACAAGTTGGAGATAACCTCGGTTCGGCGTTTCCTCGATGCGTCGGGTAAGCCGGAGGAGAGGTCAGCGTCCTTGTTGGTCCGGGTGTGCCGCCGGCTCTCATGAGTCTGTTGCTTCAAAAGAAATTGAGGGTCTTGATAAGCTAAAGGATGAGAAAATCTTACTTTCCGGGTTACCCTTCGGACTTTCAGCCTTGGCAAGGGCTCCGAGTCGGAGGAAAGTATCATTACCTCTTCAACCACCGGGTTGCTTGCTCCGGTATCATCCTGTTGATGAATAGTATTGATAAGGTGGACAGAAATAAACAATGAATACAACAAGAGATTACAGGTTCAGGGGTTACCTCTGACTCGGAGCTGTCGCTTAGTTGCAGCAGCTCTGAAGCAGTAGGCCTACTTCCCTTCTTGCGGGGAGCGGCTCTCTTGGCGGCTTTCTTAGCCTTCCTGGCCTTCTTGGCCGCCTCATGGTCATATTTGACCTTCCAGAATTTGTCATCAGCCTGAAAAATACAGTGATGATTTCTTAAAGATTTAGATGAAGGTTATCTACAGAAGAAGATAAGATGTTCAGGTCAGCGGCTTACTGCTGGGGCTGGGTTGGTCTTGCAGAAGGGGGCTAACCCGGTCCTCCCGCAGTCTGCCAAGCTCTCATTTAAAAGGGCCTTGGTCATGTCTTCAGCAACGTCTTCAGGAAGATCGTTGCGGCTGTGTCGCAGGGGGTCATCTTTCTGGCCTGTGTATTCACACATTAAGCCGGGGCGGCGGCTCAAGGGGATCACCCGCCACGAGATCCAGACCCGGACCAGATCAATTCCGTTGAGACCATTGCCCAGGAGAGCCTTGATCTTGTTAATAGTGGGGAGCAGAGGTTGGCGCTCCGCTTGAGTCAGCTTGTCTGACAGAGGGTGTGTTGGTTCCAGACGCGAGGGGCGAAAGCCGGGCAGCGGACTCTCGTCAGCCGGCGACGTGTCTTGGCAATAGAACCACGTCTGGTTCCAGTCCTTTGGGTGGCTTGGCGGCTCGGCGTAAGGGAAAAGGCAGTCTCTCCGTCGCTGAATGGAGATGCCACCAAGTTCCAAGCTTGGCCCGTTGGCGCACTCGTTCTGACGGTTCAGGTAGAAAAGCTCTCTGAAGAGCAGCAAGCTGGGCTCTTCTCCAAGGTAGACTTCGCAGAACACTTGGAAGTTGCATATATTGGACACAGAATTGGGTCCTATGTCTTGTGGCCGCAGATCAAAGAAGTTCAGCACATCTCTAAAAAACTTTGAGCCGGGCGGTGCGAAGCCCCGGCTCATGTGATCCGCAAAAATCACTACCTCCCCGTCCTTTGGCTGTGGTCTCTCCTCTGACGGGTCAGGGGCACGGTAGGACATGACGTCCTTCTTAGGCAGGTAACCTGACTTTACAAAATCCGCTAAGGTCTCGTCGGTGACATTGGACCTCATCCAATTGCAAGTGATGGATGCTTTAGGAGCTTTGGGAGGCATGGTGAAAGTCGGAAGCCTATGATAAAAGGAAACATGCCCGGTTTAATTATAAGCCGGAGGAAATTTACAGTTCAATATTAAAGTGGCGGCTTATGGAGGGGACTAATGACATATATCTAGGTGCGTCGGGTTATCTAAGCTGCCTGAGGTATTGAGAGCAATTCAATTATCTACAGCCTTGCTGCAAATGAGCCGGAAATTTTTTACAGTACGTGGTTTCTTTAAGCCGGAAACGTAAACCGCCACGACTCGGCAGGTGTAGTTTTTTACTAAGTGTGGTGAAAACAGGTTTCCCACATCGCAGTAAATAATTTGGATCAAAACAATCGGTTGAAAAGGAAAATTCCTAGACCTAAAAACAGACGCAGAAGAAGTCTGTGAGTTCGAATGAAGCATCTATGCAGTAAAAATGGGATCTATTTGCATTAGGAATGGAAGTGAAACAGCTACCGCAGTGGTTCTATACAAGTCTAAGATCAAAAGGGGTGGTAAAAATCAAATCTACCGAGGGCCTGCGAAGAACGGTGAAGAACACGGGAAGAACAAGAAGAAACCCTACTGCAGATCTGTTCTACGGGGCAGCAAGGACTTACAGGTGCTGGTGAGTCGCGGAGGTCGCTGCCGTTCTCTGGACACAACAGGTTGATGCAGCGGCCGGAGTTGGTGAGGACGAGAAGACCCGCGGCGGCGACGGCAACAGAGCTCGAGCGGAAGAGCAGTGGCGCGAGGAGGAAGACGGGTGGCTGAAGGCTCATCGGGCCGGACTATTTATAAGGCCAGACTCATAAGTGGGCGCGAGAAACGAGGAGACCACGGCGTGGTTATCTCCCCAGAAACGCCTCGATTTTCGGGATGGCAGTAAAGATAAGATCCGTTGCGGATCTGGTGGAATAAAAAATGGACTTAATGGAAGATGACGTCACGGCGGATTACCCGGAGTCCAGAGGATGACGTCACGCCGGGTTATGGCCTTCACACAATTGTAAGCCGGAGATTTTCTGTCGAAAGAATTGAAGATTGACATGAGCCGGCTCAAATCAATCTGGGGCCTAATGTTGAGGATATAGACCTTAGAGTCACCCGCCAGAAGGGGCCGGGTTACTCATAATGGTCATCGCCAGAAGCCCGGCGACAAGCTTGAAGACGGTGGGCCAAAGATGGGCTTAAGACCCGGATATGGCTTAAGGCCCGTAGTTACAATCATCATTATGGTAGAACTTGTAGTATAAGGCAAGAATAGTTGAGAGTCCGAGCCGGACACTCTTATGAGCCGGCCGGGACTCTGAGAGCTGCTGGGCGTCAGCCTCCCTATATAAAGGGACGACCCGGCAGCGGTTTAGGGACAAGAAAGATCTCATCGAGAGCCAGGCATAGCGGTTAAGCTCCCTGGTCATCGAAACCCTAATCAATACCACCTCAACTGGACGTAGGATTTTACCTTCACCGTAAGGGGCCGAACCAGTATAAACCCTCGTGTTCCTTGTCCCGTTTAACCCCTTCAAGCTTCCTAGCGGCGATGGCACCACGACTAAGTCCTAGCTTGAGGACATCTGCCGTGACAATTCCACGACAAAGCCAAAAAAATTGAGGAGAGTTATAAATAAAGAAAAACATCTAGTTCCTGCTACCACTGCGAGCACAACAAGTCAAGACCATGCGTAATTAATTATATTTTGGTCATTTTTTGTGTTCTAAAATGCCGACCGGCTCACGGAAGGACGTGTTGCCGGCACACGCGCGGATTCAATGAAAGCAGGCGGGGCAGTATGAATGAAGCCGGTTGCACGCGGCGAGGAGGCGTGTTCAGCCGGGCCTGCAGCGAGTGGGGCCCTCTTGGCTGGCGCACCGGTTCAATGCCTGCGCTATGAGAGGTCGCGTCTGTGTCAGAGCAATCACTCCCTCCAGTCCTTTTTTATTTGGGTATAACAAAATCTCGTTTTCCATTCACATTTTACAAGTAAAATTCGTGGACAAACTTTGACCCAAAATACGATGGGGACTAGTAAACCAGAACGGAGGTAGTAGTTTTTTTAATCAAAGAAGGGTTTACCCCTTCTGATTTTCATTACTGAAAACCAACATCTAAATCTAAATCATAGTATTTGCCCTAGAACTACCAGGTTCAGCATCTCGCAACATAAACCCATACAACCATACGCCAAGGAGGTACGTAGTACTATGAATTCCATTTTCGCTCCATACCAATCGTTCTAAAAACTACTTAGTACTTATAACGCGCCATTGAAAATCAGAACTCTTAACCCCGCTAAAAAATGATATTTTAAACGTGGCTACTCGATCTGTGGCAACTGGCGAGCCACAGCCTCCAAGTCGTTCACCTGTGGTCCCGACCATCAACTCCTATGGATCAAATTATCACGCGAGCTGACTATTCCTACAAAGGTGCGCTCCACCACGTACCCAGTACCCGCGAATGCAGCAATCGTGCACCTAGGGTTTTAGGGTTTATTTGATAACGTTGCCTTTACGTAACACTCATGTGTGCGAGACAGCAAGAGACCGACTACGTGCGTGCGCCTCTTCTCTTCGTATATGTTCTCCACCGTTTGTCTGGTGTCCAAAAAATTATAATAACTACTAGCAATGTGCCAACGCGTTGCCACATGATCAGAGTAGATTAATACATATTCACCGATTTGATAGAAAAAAGTCTAGTTTTGAAATACGTATATCACTAAAAATATGTTATGTTTCACTCAAAATATATTCCTTTGGCGGTTTTGATGAGATAAGGGAGGAATGTTGTTGGTTTCAAGATTCGAGAAGTGTTATATGTCTAATTTCTACTCTTACTAGCAAGATGCCCGTGCGTTGCACGGAACACAAGATCTTGTGGGAGAAAAAGATGAACGAGGGAAGGCCTTATCTGCAAATGTGGAGAGGAGTGCGGGTAAATTGCCATAGTTTCCTTCCTATCCGTCAGATATAAATCGGACGGCCTATATTGCAGGATGGCAGGCCCACCATCATCACCAACTCTGTTTTTTATCCCTACTCTTATAAAAAAGCATAGTCGGTGATGATCGTGTGCCTCCCATCCTGCAATATAGGCCGTCCGATCTATATCTGACGGATAGGAAGGAAACTATGGCAATTTTGCAAAAAGATACCCACACCCCTCTCCACACTTGCAAATAAGGCCTTCCCTCGTTCATCCTTTTATCCCACAAGATAAACTACTCATACAAATGCATCTTGATGTTCCGTGCAACGTGTGGGCATCTTGCTAGTTGTTGCAAAAATCCCATGTGTGTGAGAGAGAGAGGGAGAGAGGAGGAGGACAGAGTGCATGTGTGACAAAGACACAAAGAGTGTGTGTGCGAGAGGTATCAACTTAAAATGAGGCGATAGTGTGTGTGTGCACGATCGAGAGGGCATGTCTCAAGAAGGGAAGAAAAATCTACATAGATACAAGGAGCGGGAGAGAGACATGTATGCGATAGTGGAAGCACGAGTGTGCGGGTGTATAAACCTATCTAGAGGCTAGTCGATAAATGTTTGTGAGAGAAATACGAGTTGGGGGTGCGAAAGCGAGAGTTTTGTGTGTGAGAGAGAGAGACGGTAGTCGGGAAGGGGAGTGGAAGCAGGAGTTTTGTGTGTGTGAGAGAGAGGGGGGAGTTTGTCTGATCGGTAAACAAATGAATAATTTCAGTCTGGGATGGAGACGAAAAGGCGACCACAACAAATGTTGTGTCTACAGGAGAGAGAGAGAGAGTAATTTTAGTGGTATGAATCATATCTATAGACATATAGGGTGTGTGAGAGAATCCCATAGAGAGAAAGACAAAGTGAAAGACGAGTGGAGACTGTGTGTGTGGCGGTGAAAAAGAAAGCTTAGGTACCTAGTGATACGAGAGAACGGTAGAGACGTGAGAGATAATGAAAACCGTGTAATGTATAATGATAGGGAGAGTGTGACACTTATCAAGGGAGACGAAGAGAGACCATGTTTGCAAGGATAGGAGAAACAAGAAGTGAGCGTGCGGGTGAGCTAGAGAAAAGAGAGTGATAGCTACATGAAGGAGCATGCATGCGAGAGAGATGGGCGTGAAAGGAGTGAACATAAAAGGGATTCAAATATTTGAATTCGAGATGATGATACATGTAATCCATACTCGAACCAAAATTGATCTATCAGACATGCATACTCATATGAATTCACGCGCATCTATGTTATTTAATATGTAGATATTACTGATCCATACATTTTTGTAGAACATAATTTGGTTTAATTTGTTTGAATTCAACCTTATGATTTTGAGATCATTGTATTTGTAAATCATATTATACATATAAAGGAGCAGAATTCTTTGTTGTGCTTCTGAAAGTATATATAAAAAATGATGTATATAGAATTTTATTCCAATCGAAAATGGATCCCGCCCAAAAAAACAGAATACAAACGGGATTCGAATTGAGTTGGCACGGTAAACGTGCACTCTGCAAAATTTGAACGAAGCGGGGAAAGTCGCGGTAACCGCCCGAAACCAAAATCTACGAGATGGAAATTACTACTGCCTATCCCTGCCACGCAAAGCCTATCTGCTCGATTTCTATAGGTTTCGATAGGGGTAGGTTTGTAATTTCACTCAAACGTGACATAACCGCCTCTCACCCAGATTCATACACGGTGGGCGCCAAAACACAGTGTGTCGTCGGCCAAAATTGACTCCCTCCCCGATTCATACACGGTGGGCGCCAAAAACAAACTCTCGTCGGCAAATATTCGGTGTATGCGAGATTACCGTCCTATCCCCAACCGACTAATATTGCTGTGATGTAGGAAATATTAAACGGGGGCTAAGTTTGTAAATTTCCTCCCATTTGAGACAAGCGCGCCCTGAAGACATGGTTCCCCCCTTCCTCTCTACCTCCATTTCCCCATTCGTACTCCGTGGGCGCCAAAACACCCTCTCCACCCCAGCCTCCTCCGTCCGCCACCCCATCCACCGCCGTCCTCCTCCACCATGCCGGAGCTGATACCCCGACGCCGCCGTCCATTACAAGAAATCGACCTCTCTCATCCACAGCGTCGGACGGGGATCCTTGCATCCCGTCCTCTCGCTTCATCCCCGCCGTCGTCCACCTTGCCAGCGCCGCTCCTACGATCGTATCGTCCACCGCGCCCTGCCGCCCCCGTCTACCCTCCTAGATCTGCTTCCACGCCGCCTATAGCACCGCATCACCGTCAAATTCTCAGCAGATGCATACACAGTGCCGCACCAGAGGCGGTACTCTTTCGTATCTGCTCAACTTATTTATCGCATCAAGAAAATAGATCACCACTGCTTTACTCTGATTTCTTGTTCATCACTTACTTGCTAGTTGAAAGCAAACATTGGTTGCGAAGTTGCCTTTGTCCGGTTTGCACCTTCAGATCCGCCATGGCACGCTCAACACTATACTCCTTATGGTTTTCCCCTTTTATATTCCACACTATTTAAATCACAGTAGACTAAATTTCAAAATTGGGTCAGTCGATTTTTCAGAGCTCGCCAGAGTTCGCCGGTGCGAACGAAGGGGCTCGGGTGGGGACGGTGGTTGTGGGGGGCGGTGGTGGGGCCTCGCCGAACGAAGAAAACTCGATGCGGGTGGGGGCGGGTGGGGGTGGGGGTGGCGGAGGAACACAGGCGGTGGGGGCCGGTGGTCCGGCCGGCGGCCCGTGCGGTGTTCTGTATGGGAAGAATCAGAGACGAGGTAGAAGAAGGGTTAGGAGACGTAGGATCTTCATCCAACCGCCTGAAATGGTCGACTAACCCAAATGACAAAAGTCACGCGACTTGCATGCAGACATGCCTTTATATTCAGTACCATCATCGTACCTGCTTAGCACTGCTCCTGTATCCATCAAGCTAAACAACGTGCCACTCATAATTCCAAACTTGTTGCTCAAGTACGATCTGATATGATGCTGATATTACTAAAACAGATAACATTTAATTGGTCAGCTAATGTTCCTACTTTACTTTCGAAAAGCACGTGCACCACATATAGAGAGACAGCAGGGAGTTGCTTTCTTAATGCGCTCTGGTTCATTATGTGTGGGCACTGCGCAACGAACATTTTATTAACCAAAATCTGCTTGCTCTTCTTTAGCATGTTCCTCTTCTGTTCTTCTTTAATAAGTACTCTCTCCGTTCCTAAATACAATTCTTTGTATAGATTCCACCATGGACTACATATGGAGCAAAATGAGTGAATCTACACTCTAAAATGTATCTGGATACATTTGTATGTGATCCATAGTGGAAATCTCTACCAAGACTTATATTTTGGAACGGAGGGAGTATGATAGTAGTACAGTATGTTCCTTGTAGTGAAGATGAGCAGGGACATTTGCAGTGTAGAGGTCTAGACGGTCGGTTGTGATGGACACTTTGAACTCTTCGGGCCACTTTGATTCGTAGGATTTTGTAAACATGGTAATAGGATTTGTAGTGGCCTGCCCACTTGAATCCTATAAGAATAGCAAGGAAATGCGGGGAGTTGTGTCGCCTTTGAGAGTTACACTGATATTAACAGTACCACACCTTCAGTTGAAGAGAGCTGGTATCCGATGCCTTTCTAGCCGTACCGGCAATACTAGCACATATATTCGAGCAAGTTCCACTTTGCTAATTTTACTCTCATGCTTACGGTTTTCCCGTTAATCTACACTATGATCTGTGTAGCTGCTTTCTGTCGCACTAGCAGCAGTCCACTCTTGAAGCTAAACACTGCAATGACTTCCAAAATTGGCACCAAGGCATTGAGTGCCATTCTGGATGCAATGAAACTCATATGCTCCCCACCTGTTGATTCTTGTTCAGAATATGATCCTAATGACTATTCTAACCTCGAGGAGTCAAAGGCAGATGGCCTGTCCTGTTCACCCATCAAGGTGCCTGTTCTAATTTGGCAAGGTTTTATTGATTGCGCGTATCTTGCATATGTTGTCTTGCATTTCTTATACTTTGTTGCACCGCCATCTGCTTAGTTTACTCATCATATATGTCGAGATGCCATGCCCATCCATTATCAATACATATTCCATCTGTCATCATACCATGTTTTTTCACTCAAATGTTGTTCTTGTGCATCAGATATCAAAAAGGAAGAGGGTGATTGCCGAACCTGAAGGAGCACCAGCAAAGTCCTTGAAAAACGTGGTGGTGCCGGAGAAATCAGACAGCACCCCACTTATATTGGCTGTAGAACCAGTGACACAAAACGTAGGACCGACTCCAGTAGACTATACCCATACTTCACTGGCCACACCACTAGCCCCACCACACAGGACCTGCACTCCAGCAAAAGGTATACCGATTTCAGTTGCCATAGCACCAGCCGTACCACAGAAAAATCCCACTCCAGCAAAAAGTACAGCAAGTCCACCGGCCGAAGACCTATCCCAACTACAGAGACGCCAATTCCTGCAGATTGGAACCCCATTCCAGTTATTCCCAGTTTAAAAGACAATGCTTTCAATGTTGTTAGGGACTACGTGCATATATTCCCATCATGGGAAGATTATAGTGAAGACAAACACCATTTTCACATCTTCCTGTCCAACTTACGTGTAAGTGCTATTATTCATGGTTATTATTTTCCTGTTTTCTGCTTATTGAACACATCAATGATTTACATTACATTGTTGTAAGTGGGCGAGGGTCAATCTGGATAGCTTGCTTGTGCTTTTCAAGGAAGCATTGCAGCAGTATCGGTGTTACCTGAGGAAATCACACTTTGATGGCAAGTCTATAAACGAATTTCGGGTGAAGTCTCCTGTGCTAAATTTAGAAGATATTGAATGGAAAAACCTTGTTATGCACTGGCCTCGTTCCCAGGATGAGGTATTGTCTATGAAATCACATGACAATTTGAACTTCTACTTTTCCGCATGTGCCTTACGGATCTTTTTTGCAGGAAATCTGCTCGAAGAAGAATTCTGGTTTGAAAAGAACGACAGGATATCGCAAATATGCTGCCCATTGCTCTGCTCTTGTTAGTACCCGTTGTCCTGTATCACTGTACTTGCATACATACCTGGTTCATTATGTTACAGCAGTATGCATGATAGCTTGCTTATCAATTGTTCGCTCCAAATTATCTGATCTGTATAAATGGTTACATTAGTGTATAATATATCCAATGCCAATGAAATTTTTTAGCTCTGCATTGTTCTTGTAAGTACTTGTTGTCCTTTATCAGTGTACTTATATTGACAGATAGTTGTTCATGTACTATCACTCTGCAGCTTATTTTCCTTTGCCCTCCATTTTCTACACATCAGATCTATATTTACTCTTACCATAAGGTTGGATAACACAAATGGTACTGAAGAAGTTGAGCTGTGCATTGCTCTTGTCAGTACCTTTTGCCTGTATTGCTGTACTTACATTTATAGCTACTTGGTTATGTAGCATCACTCTTCATCTTATCTTAAATATTCTCCATTTTTTCTTATATTATCACATCTATATTTACTGTTAACAAAATGTAGAATAAAGGCAATGCTTATGAAGAAGATTCTGTGGTAAACTTCTTGAATTGCCCCCCCCCCCCATCAGCATGGACAAGGGCTTTATAGAGCCTGTCTTCACCAATAATGTAAGTTTGTCCTTCTCAAGCCTTCAAACTTTGTTGTGTATATTTGGTTAGGCATGACTACAACAGCTGTTTATTTTTGGTGTTCGCATCAAATTGCATGTTTAAAGTTTATTATGTAGTTCATAAACAAAAGTTTGTCCTTCTCAATTTAAGTTTTCAGTTGTACAACCAAGTTCCTTCTTCATACCATGTAAATTAAACTATACAGAGCAAGTGATCTTCTTTTGCACTGCATGTATGCTTTTGTTCTTGATCCATAATCCAGTGGTGTGGTGAACCTACCCACTACAGCACAATGTCATATTCTGCAATGTCTTAACTATGAACAATGTCATATCATTCTACTATTATTTAAACCGTCTCTTTATTTGCCAATCTGAAATGGGATAAATTGACAGCACACTAACCATTGATACTTATGAGTTCTTGATCTGTAATCCAGTGGTGTCGTGAAGCTGCCAACTCCTTCACAATGTCATTTCCTGCCATGTCTTGACCGGAACAATACCATATTGTGTTAATGCAATTTTAAACTGTGTCACTTTATTCGTCAGTAAGAAATGTGATGAATTGTCAGCACTGATACTTTTATGTGCAAAACCTGTCATCTATCTGCTTGTTTATCTTTCAGAGTGAGGAGGATATAAGTGTTAAACAAGCGCAGTCTCATCAGCTTGCTCAGCTGCTTGCGCTGCAGCTCCCCAGCAGGGCTAACCTATCTTGAACTCTATTTTTCGCAAGAAAACTCAATGGGCTTTTAGGAGGCTGAGAAGTAGGTTGGGCCTGAAACGTGCCGAACAGCTCACGGGCCGGCAGTAGCCCGAAATGGACCCCGGCCCATGATTGTTCCAATCAAATGACGGGCTTTTAACAGGCCAAAATTGTCTCGGTCCTTGTTTGGCCCAATCAGATTATCGGCTGCGAGCAGGCCGGATGCAAACCGGGCCGTAGTTAGGCCCAACTATATGACGGGCTTTTAACAGGCCGAAATTAATATAGGGCCGAAATGTTAAACGGCCCCTTAACAAGCCAAAACTAATATCAGGCTGGATTACTAAATGGGCCTTTAGCAAGTGGGCCCAAAAGCATAGCGTCCAGTTGACGGGCTGAAGCTGATATGGGCCATAATTTAGCCCAAAGCCTCTTAAAGGGTCGGACCTGATCTGGGCCATAATTTGGCCCAGAACGTGGTAGGCTTTTAACGGGCCAGATCTCATATGGGCCATTATTAGGCCCGGAACGTGGCAGGCCATTAATGGACCGGGTCAAATATGGGCCAACATTTGGCCCAAAACATGGCAGCCAGTAAATGGGCCGGCCTACTAGGGTCCTCAAAATCTTGTGGGCCTACAGCTGGGCCGACCCATTAATGTCGGCGAAATCTCATGGGCCTTTAGCTGGGCCGGCCCATTATGGTCCACAAAAATCCTGCGGGCCTTCACCTGGGCCGGCCCATTATGGCCCGCAAAAATCTTGTGGGCCTTTACCTGGGCCTGCCCATTATGGCCCGCAAAATCTTGTGGGCCTTTAGCTAGGCCAGCCCATTATGGTCCGCAAAATCTCGCGGGCCTTTAGCTGGGCCGGCCCATTTAAACTTTATGGGCCACTTTTGGGCCGGTCCACGTGTCAACATATCATAGGCACATCTCGCCCATTGGATGAGTGACACCTACGCCAAACGCGGAGCTGACACGTGCTTCCTCCAGCCAATGATGATTTTACACGTGGAAAATCCCCATTGGTCCGGGCTGTTAACGGGTTGTCGGATCCAAAACCGGACCCGATAGCTTAACGGCTTTCCGTTACGGTGGATGCCACGTGTGGGTCACCCTTGATGAAAGCACTTCTGTGACGCGCGATTTATCGTCATGGAAGTGGACACTTCCGTGATGATAATTTTGGTAATGTCATGGAACACTTCTACGACAGCACAGGTATGACTATCTTGATTCTGTCATAAAATTGTCATGGATGTACATGCATGATAGAAAACGTGACCTACTGTGACAAACATGTATCATCACGGAAGTGTATTTTTTTTGTAGTGTATAAAATTTACCATTGTATTGGGTGTGTTGGGGACACAAGAGACTCTTTGTTATTTGGTTGCAGGGTTGTTGGAGAGAGACCATCTTCATCCTACGCCTCCCACGGATTGATAAACCTTAGGTCATCCACTTGAGGGAAATTTGCTACTGTCCTACAAACCTGTGCACTTGGAGGCCCAACAACATCTACAAGAAGAAGGTTGCGTAGTAGACATCAGTAGACAGTAACATTACCGTCAGCGTCAGTCTTCTTTTTGAAGATCCATTTATTCTCTATGGCTTGCCGATCATCGGGCAAGTCAACCAAAGTCCATACTTTGTTTTCATACATGGAATCCATCTCAGATTTCATGGCCTCAAGCCATTTCGTGGAATCTGGGCTCATCATCGCTTCCTCATAGTTTGTAGGTTCGTCATGGTCTAGTAACATGACTTCCAGTACAGGATTACCGTACCACTTTGGTGCGGAACGTAATCCGGTAGTAACTTGATCTGAAGTTTCATGATCATCATCATTAGCTTCCTCACTAATTGGTGTAGGAATCACTGGAACTGATTTTTGTGATGAACTAGTTTCCAATTCGGGAGAAGGTACAACTACCTCATCAAGTTCTACTTTCCTTCCACTCACTTCTTTCGAGAGAAAATCCTTCTCTAGAAAGGATCCATTCTTAGCAACGAATATCTTGCCTTCGGATCTGTGATAGAAGGTGTACCCAACAGTATCCTTTGGGTATCCTATGAAGACGCATTTCTCCGATTTGGGTTCGAGCTTACCAGGTTGAAGATTTTTCACATAAGCATCGCAGCCCCAAACTTTAAGAAACGACAGCTTAGGTTTCTTGCCAAACCACAGTTCATATGCTGTCGTCTCAACGGATTTAGATGGTGCCCTATTTAACGTGAATGCAGCCGTCTCCAAAGCATAACCCCAAAACGATAGTGGTAAATCGGTAAGAGACATCATAGATCACACCATATCTAATAAAGTACGGTTATGACATTCGGACACACCATTACGCTGTGGTGTTCCAGGTGGCGTGAGTTGCGAAACTATTCCACATTGTTTCAAATAAAGATCAAACTCATAACTCAAATATTTACCTCCACGATTAGATCGTAGAAACTTTATTTTCTTGTTACGATGATTTTCCACTTCACTCTGAAATGCTTTGAACTTTTCAAATGTTTCAGACTTATGTTTCATCAAGTAGATATACCCATATTTGCTCAAATCATCTGTGAAGGTCAGAAAATAACGATACCCGCCGCGAGCCTCAACACTCATCGGACCGCATACATCTGTATGTATTATTTCCAATAAGTCAGTTGCTTGCTCCATTGTTCCGGAGAACGGAGTCTTAGTCATCTTGCCCATGAGGCATGGTTCGCAAGCATCAAGCGATTCATAATGAAGTGATTCCAAAAGCCCATCAGCATGGAGTTTCTTCATGCGCTTTACACCAATATGACCTAAATGGTAGTGCCACAAATAAGTTGCACTATCATTATTAACTTTGCATCTTTTGGCTTCAATATTATGAATATGTGTATCACTACAATCGAGATTCAACAAAAATAGACCACTCATCAAGGGTGCATGACCATAAAAGATATTACTCATATAAATAGAACAACCATTATTCTCTGATTTAAATGAATAACCGTCTCGCATCAAACAAGATCCAGATATAATGTTCTTGCTCAACGTTGGCACCTAATAACAATTATTCAGGTCTAAAACTAATACCGGCAGTAGATGTAGAGGTAGCGTGCCGATGGCGATCACATCGACTTTGGAACCATTTCCCACGCGCATCATCACCTCGTCCTTAGCCAATATTCGTTTAATCCGTAGCCCCTGTTTCGAGTTGCAAATATGAGCAACAGAACTGGTATCAAATACCCAGGCGCTACTACGAGCATTAGTAAGGTATACATCAATAACATGTATATCAAATATACCTTTCACTTTGCCATCCTTCTTATCCGCCAAATACTTGGGGCAGTTCCCCTTCCAGTGACCAGTCCCTTTGAAGTAGAAGCACTCAGTTTTAGGCTTAGGTCCAGACTTGGCCTTCTTCCCTTGAGCAAAACTTTCTTGTCGTTCTTCTTGTAGTTCCCCTTCTTCCCTTTGCCCTTTTTCTTGAAACTAGTGGTCTTGTTAACCATCAACACTTGATGCTCCTTCTTGATTTCTACCTCTGTAGCCTTTAGCATCGCGAAGAGCTCGGGAATTGTCTTTTCCATCCGTTGCATATTATAGTTCTTTGCTACCTCTTGAGCATGCGCTGGTTTTCCCCTGAAGAGGAAAGGGTGATGCAGCAAAGTAGCGTAAGTATTTCCCTCAGTTTTTGAGAACCAAGGTATCAATCCAGTAGGAGGCCACACGCAAGTCCCTCGTACCTACACAAACAAATAAGAACCTTGCAACCAACGCGATAAAGGGGTTGTCAGTCCCTTCACGGCCACTTGCAAAAATGAGATCTGATAGAGATGATAAGATAATATTTTTGGTATTTTTATGATAAAGATTAA
Organism: Triticum aestivum; assembly: GCF_018294505.1. Taxonomy (NCBI): domain Eukaryota; kingdom Viridiplantae; phylum Streptophyta; class Magnoliopsida; order Poales; family Poaceae; genus Triticum; species Triticum aestivum. The sequence goes on along the minus strand of NC_057796.1, from coordinate 397,790,692 downwards.
AAGTAAAGATTGCAAAATAAACGACGATAGAAATAGCTAGTTGACGGAAGATTAATATGATAGAAAATAGACCCGAGAGCCATAGGTTTCACTAGTGGCTTCTCTCAAGATAGCATAAGTATTACGGTGGGTGAACAAATTACTGTCGAGCAATTGATAGAAAAGTGCATAGTTATGAGAATATCTAGGCATGATCATGTATATAGGCATCACGTCCGCGACAAGTAGACCGAAACGATTCTGCATCTACTACTATTACTCCACACATCGACCGCTATCCAGCATGCATCTAGAGTATTAAGTTCATAAGAACAGAGTAACACATTAGGCAAGATGACATGATGTAGAGGGATAAACTCAAGCAATATGATATAAACCCCATCTTTTTATCCTCGATGGCAACAATACAATACGTGCCTTGCTGCCCCTGCTGTCACTCGGAAAGGACACCGCAAGATTGAACCCAAAGCTAAGCACTTCTCCCATTGCAAGAAAGATCAATCTAGTAGGCCAAACCAAACTGATAATTCGAAGAGACTTGCAAAGATAACAAATCATACATAAAAGAATTCAGAGGAGATTCAAATATTGTTCATAGATAATCTTGATCATAAACCCACAATTCATCGGATCTCGACAAACACACCGCAAAAAAGAGTTACATCGAATAGATCTCCAAGAAGATCGAGGAGAACTTTGTATTGAGATCCAAAGAGAGAGAAGAAGACATCTAGCTAATAACTATGGACCCGAAGGTCTGAGGTAAACTACTCACACATCATCAAAGAGGCTATGGTGTTGATGTAGAAGCCCTCCATGATCAATTCCCCCTCCGGCGGAGCACCGGAAAAGGCCCCAAGATGGGATCTCACGGATACAGAAGGTTGTGGTGGTGGAAATAGGGTTTCGTGGTGCTCCTGGATGTTTTCAGGGTATATGGGTATATATAGGAGGAAGAAGTAGGTCGGTGGAGCTGCGAGGGGCCCACGAGGGTGGGGGCGCGCCCAGGGGGGCAGGCGCGCCTCCCTGCCTCGTGGCCTCGTCGCTTCTTTCTTTACGTCCACTCCAAGTCCTCTGGATCACGTTTGTTCCAAAAATAACTCTCCCGAAGGTTTCATTCCGTTTGGACTCCGTTTGATATACCTTTTCTGCGAAACACTGAAATAGGCAAAAAAATAGCAATTTGCACTGGGCCTTCGGTTAGTAGGTTAGTCCCAAAAATAATATAAAAGTGCTTAGTAAAGCCCATTAAACATCCAAAACAGATAATATAATAGCATGGAACAATCAAAAATTATAAATACGTTGGAGACATATCATTCTTCACAAAGCCTTTATAGCCTGGTGGCAGTGATCGAAGAACTATGTCAATGACACTATCATCAGGAAGATTAACTCCCAGCTGAGTCAAGTGGTTATGGTACCCAGACATTTTGAGTATATGTTCACTGACAGAACTATTCTCCTCCATCTTGCAGCTATAGAACTTGTTGGAGACTTCATATCTCTCAACTCGGGCATTTGCTTGAAATATTAACTTCAACTCCTGGAACATCTCATATGCTCCATGACGTTCAAAACGTCTTTGAAGTCCCGATTCTAAGCCGTAAAGCATGGCACACTGAACTATCGAGTAGTCATCAGCTTTGCTCTGCCAGACGTTCATAACGTCTGGAGTTGCTCCTGCAGCGGGTCTTGCACCTAGCGGTGCTTCTAGGACGTAATTCTTCTGTGCAGCAATGAGTATAATCCTCAAGTTACGGACCTAGTCCGTGTAGTTGCTACCATCATGTTTCAACTTAGCTTTCTCTAGGAACGCATTAAAATTTAAGGGAACGGTAGCACGGGCCATTGATCTATAACAACATAGATATGCAAAAACTATCAGGTACTAAGTTCATGATAAATTAAAGTTCAATTAATCATATTACTTAAGAACTCCCACTTAGATAGACATCCCTTTAATCATCTAAATGATCACGTGATCCATATCAACTAAACCATGTCCGATCATCATGTGAGCTGGAGTAGTTTTCAATGGTGAACATCTCTATGTTGATCATATCTACTATATGATTCACATTCGACCTTTCGGTCTCAGTGTTCCGAGGCCATATCTGCATATGCTACGCTCGTCAAGTTTAACCCGAGTATTCTGCACGTGCAAAACTGGCTTGCACCCATTGTATGTGAACTTAGAGCTTATCACACCCGATCATCACGTGGTGTCTTGGCACGACGAACTGTAGCAACGGCACATACTCAGGGAGAACACTTATACCTTGAAATTTAGTGAGGGATCATCTTATAACGCTACCGCCGTACTAAGCAAAATAAGATGCATAAAAGATAAACATCACATGCAATCAAAATATGTGACATGATATGGCCATCATCATCTTGTGCCTTTGATCTCCATCTCCAAAGCACCGTCATGATCTCCATCGTCACCGGCTTGACACCTTGATCTCCATCGTAGCATCGTTGTCGTTTCGCCAACTATTGCTTCTACGACTATCGCTACCGCTTAGTGATAAAGTAAAGCAACTACATGACGATTGCATTTCATACAATAAAGCGACAACCATAAGGCTCCTGCCAGTTGCCGATAACTTATACAAAACATGATCATCTCATACAACAATTTATATGTCATCACGTCTTGACCATATCACATCACAACATGCCCTGCAAAAACAAGTTAGACGTCATCTACTTTGTTGTTGCAAGTTTTACGTGGCTGCTACGGGCTTCTAGCAAGAACTGTTCTTACCTACGCATCAAAACCACAACGATTTTTCGTCAAGTGTGCTGTTTTAACCTTCAACAAGGACCGACCATAGTCAAACTCAATTCAACTAAAGTTGGAGAAACAGACACCCGCCAGCCACATGTGTGTGAAGCACGTCGGTAGAACCAGTCTCATGAACGCGGTCATGTAATGTCGGTCCGGGCCGCTTCATCCAACAATACCGCCGAATCAAAGTAAGACGTTGGTGGTAAGCAATATGACTATTATCGCCCACAACTCTTTGTGTTCTACTCGTGCATATCATCTACGCATACACCTGGCTCGGATGCCACTGTTGGGGAACGTAGCATGCAATTTCAAAAAAAATCCTACGATCACGCAAGATCTATCTAGGAGATGCATAGCAACGAGAGGGGAGAGTGTGTCCACATACCCTCGTAGACCGAAAGCGGAAGCGTTATGTTAACGCGGTTGATGTAGTCGAACGTCTTCACGATCGAACCGATCCAAGTACCGAACATACGGCACCTCCATGTTCAGCACACGTTCAGCTCGATGACGTCCCTCGAGTTCTTGATCTAGTAGAGGGTCAAGGGAGAGTTCCGTCAGCACGACGGCGTGGTGATGTGATCCGCGCAGGGCTTCACCTAAGCACTACGACGCTATGACCGCAGGAGTAAACTGTGGAGGGGGGCACCGCACACGGCTAAGATAAATCTTGGTGTGCCTTTGGGGTGCCCCCTGCCCACGTATATAAAGGAGGGGGAGAGAGGCCGGCAGCCAGAAGGGGCGCGCCATGGGGGGGAGTCCTACTCGCCCCCCCCCCCCTTTTTTACTTTCTTCCGTCGGAGGGAATAGGAAGGAGAGGGAGAGGGAAATGGAAGGGGGGCGCCGCCCCCTCCTCCTTGTCCTATTCGGACTCCCTAGGACGGGGGCGCATGGCCACCCTCCGCGGGCTTCCCTCTCTCTCCCTTAGGCCCATGTTGCCCCAATACTTCCCCGGGGGGTTCCGGTAACCCCTCGGTACTCCGGTAAAATACCTGAATCACTCGGAACCATTCCAATGTCTGAATACAACCTTTCAATATATGAATCTTTATCTCTCGGCCATTTCGAGACTCCTAGTCATGTCCGTGATCTCATCCGGGACTCCGAACAAACTTCGGTCACCAAAACACATAACGCATAATACAAATCGTCATCGAACGTTAAGCGTGCGGACCCTACGGGTTCGAGAACTATGTAGACATGACCGAGACACATATCCGGTCAATAACCAATAGTGGAACCTGGATGCTCATATTGGCTCCTACATATTCTACGAAGATCTTTATCGGTCAAACCGCATAACAACATACGTCATTCCCTTTGTCATCGGTATGTTACTTGCCGGAGATTCGATCGCCGGTATCATCATACCTAGTTCAATCTCGTTACCGGCAAATCTCTTTACTCGTTCCGTAATGCATCATCCCATGAGTAACTCATTAATCACATTGCTTGCAAGGCTTATAGTGATGTGTATTACCGAGAGGGCCCAGAGATACCTCTCCGATACTTGGAGTGACAAATCCTAATCTTGATCTATGCCAACCCAACAAACACCTTTGGAGACACCTATAGAGCATCTTTATAATAACGCAGTTACATTGTGACGTTTGATAGCACACAAGGTGTTCCTCTGGTATTCGGGAGTTGCATAATCTCATAGTTAGAGGAATATGTATAAGACATGAAGAAAGCAATAGCAGTAAAACTAAACGATCAAGCTAACGGATGGGTCTTGTCCATCACATCATTCTCTAATGATGTGATCCCATTCATCAAATGACAACACATGTCTATGGTTAGGAAACTTAACCATCTTTGATTAATGAGCTAGTCAAGTAGAGGCATACTAGGGACACTCAGTTTTGTCTATGTATTCACAGATGTACTAAGTTTCCGGTTAATACAATTCTAGCATGAATAATAAACATTTATCATGATATAAGGAAATATAAATAACAACTTTATTATTGCCTCTAGGGCATATTTCCTTCACATAGGAGTCCTCTCTGGTGACATGTGGGAATCAGAAATTTGTGGCAACTGATGACATGTTGTATTATTTTGCATAATATGATTTGTCGAGGATGAGGGTGATGGTGTAGCCCAAACCAATGATTTTGAAGCGCCCGAAGAACAAGTCCAAATCCCGGAAGATCAAGATGCAAATCAGCTTATGAACTTTCTGTAGATGCATCAGAATTTTTAAGATCATCAGGTGCACGCGCAACTACTCAGTGACATTGTGGAGCATATGTGAACCCACAATGGAAATCAAAGAGCTAATGTTTGAGTTGTGCACATAAAATAAATTTTATGTAAGAACTATGTAATTTTTGCTACCTTTGTTATTTGCGTGCGACATTGGTGTGTATGATGGACGCGCATGAATCTGCATGTATTGTGAGGCTAATATAATCTAGACAATTGAAGCACACACACAAATTTTTTATATAGCTATTACTGCGAACCTAGAGTTGATATGCCAGATTTTACGGGCATCGCTATGTATAATGCAAAGTGACATATGTTTGCTTACAAAAGTTAATCTTCTGCTTTATATGTGCCTATCTACTATACTTGACGATGGTATGCTACTAGACATTCTTATCTTGTGAGTATATAGGTTTGAGAGAGGGAAGCTGGAAGAGGATGATCAAGAAGCCCCTTCCCCAAAGTGTGAGGCATGAAAGAACAGTTGCCACTAGCCAAGCGTATTGTCCAGGACATGACACTCGACAGTCTGGCGCCAGGAGGAGCACCTCAAACACAAGGGTGGACAGAGCCTGGAATGTCCGGCCAATGACAGGATGATGCAAAGACACACCGACTTGAAATGTCCAACAAAGCGTTCGGATTGTCCGACTCAAGATAGGAGCCCCTGGATAGTCACTCAGACGCAGCAGAGCCGTTGGTACCGGCCTCCAACTAGTTGATGCTTGATGAGTGATATTTTTGCACTCATCACATTGTTGTTTAAACCAGATAATCCCAAAATTTCCGAGAGAATCACTTCGATGTAGCTACTAATGACTAATGAATGCAAGGAATAATGTGTTTTCACTGAAAATGGGCTCAAACATGGAAGAATGTCGTCACATAGAAGAAAACATGAGGTGTGGTAGCAAGGCAAGTCAACAAGAAGCGTCATGACGCATCCAGGACAGAAGGTGGTGCATGGTACGAGCGCACGCGCTTGTACTAGCGGTTGTACCGCGCGCCAACGGCTCCAGGGCGTCCACTTGAACAACTTGCGGAGATCCAGATGAGGATGCGGGTCGCGGAGGAGGCCCGTGCCGCGCGTCCCGCCGCACGCATTGCGGCCGGCCTGCCTCCGGATAGTCCCGATGAGGAGTCGCCGGAGCACATGAAGGTGGAGGCTCCAAAGTAGGAGGTGGTGGCGGAGATGGTGGTGCGGGAGGACTCGGAGGAGTCGCCGTCGGACGGCGAGGAGGATGCATCGACGCTGCTCCAGTCCGGATTCTGGATGGACGTGCTTGCGGAGTTCTGCCCAAGCGAGAAGGGGACGAAGCAGCAGGCCATCCTCGATTCCACCCACTCGGAGGTGGAAGTGCAGGCCAACCACCGCTTTCTTCGTGAGGCGGCGTTGGAAGTCGACTAGGCCCTTGCGTCCGACGAGGAGGTGCCCTTGTTTCGCCCGAGCGCCAATGACCGTGAGGCCGGCACTCTAACACAAACTTCATCAACATATCCGATGACGAGTATTGTAGATGGTAGTTTACCATGGTTCATACGTAGATCATAATTGTTGCATGTCTTTGTATAAAAATGAAAATGGGAAGTGTGATTGTGAAGTGTGAAATATGAAGGGTGACCAGTCACCATCCGTGAACGCGACCGAACGCGTTAATTAACGTTGGGGCATCAATTTTGCTAAGTGTGGTTGTAGATGTTGCAACATTTGATATTAATTGAGCGTGTGCGTGGAGCTGTATGCACATCGATATGATATACTTGGTGTTTTAGAAGGAGGACAAAAACCAACTGAAAATCGGTGTGGTTGCGACCAGGATTTTGGTTACGAGGCACATGAATATTCGTTACATGTCCGGCGGCCCGTCGCGCCTACCGCACCCCCTGCCACCTCTCATTCCGCCCAGTCGCCCAACCTCGCCTACCTCCATGCCCCGTGCTTCCGCCTGCTCCATAGCTCGCACGTCCGTCGACGCCCGATGCCTTCTTTGGTGGCGGGCGTGGCTCCCCTTTCTGTGTTTGCGGTTTCGACCTGTGCCTCGACTCCTTCTCTCCGATTCATGATCCGGCGGCTTGGGATTGCCCGGACTTTGGCTTAGGGCGAAATCCCTGCATTCTATGCTGGCAGCGGTGACACCCGTGGGTGCCCTCCCTTTCTTGGAGGCGTCGCCATGATTGTTATTTGTGCCCTTCTTCGAGCATCAGGGAACACCCTAGGTCCGGTTATTCGGATCGAACGGCGACGGCTTCTCGGAGTCCTTCACCTTCGTGAAGGTGTTGTTTTTGTTTGCTCGCGGTGTCCTCAGTTATGGATTCGGAGTTGTTGGTTTGGTTCGAGCTGCCTCTTAGTACGGCAAGTTTAGCTGTGTTTTTCCCGCTTGGGCCGAGCATTCCTTGTTTCTCTGCTCCGGGTGCCATGTTCACACGCCCGTGGCATGTGATGTGCCACCTCTTGGTACTTGGTCTAATTTTTTCTATCAATGGACTTATAGAAAAAACGTTACATAACACATGAAAACTGAGCACGCATTGCCTGGCCGTGGAACCCCGCGAGCTCGTGAATTTGACCGGCCGGCCTATGCAAACGTGCTTGACCGACTCGAGAAGAGCGGCAGATGGCGCCATGGCGTCTCACGTGCGAGCGAGGCAGTAGCCGAGCAGGAAGCAGCCGCGAAGCTTCATGGGCTCGGAGAGCATCGTCGCCTCTGTCGCTACCACGGCGCCAGCCACCGACCACCTCGGGCGCCCGGCCACAAGATCCAATCTCTCATTTGGGCTCGAGCCTAGCCTATATTCCTCCCTCCTCCTTGGACCACCACCACCATTGCCCGTGCCCGGCCAACCTGGGCGAGGCGACCCTGCCGCCATGTCGGTCAACACTGAGCCACTGCCTCCCGGCCCCACCCGGGCACGCCATGTGGCCATCGTCTACAAATTCCTCTCCCGTACTCGAATCTGATTTATTAGAGTGAAGAACAGCCGTGCAACATGGCCGTGCATGCATACGGCCCCGTCCTTTCGACCTCTGTACCGTACACGGGTACAGCCCGGATCTCTACGTACTATAATTCCACTAGCACCTGCACCTGCGTTCGTTCCATTTGATTAAGCACGATTACAGGCGTTTTCTCAGTGGTCCAAGCAGTGGTTTAATCTTTCTAGACTAGAGTGCGACAGCACATTTGGATCCTACCAAATGCAGCACGCTGATGAATCTCATCTCGGCGGCCTTGCATGGTTGGAATCGCAACAACGGCAACGGTACATCACAGCGGCATGCATGCTTACTGGTGGTAGCATGGAGAAATAAATGCAAAGCCACATGAAGCATGCAGGAAGAAGGGTCATGGAAAAACCGTAGTGGTAGTGCCAATGTATGTACTCAACCGTGCTTAGAGCATCTCTAGTAGACCCCGTAAAATTCTGACCCGCAAAATCCTGACCCGCATAAGCCGTTTACAGGTCGTCGAAGATCTCGTTTGCGAGTCGAAAACGTGTGTGACAGAACAGAAACCGTATATGAAACTGCATAATTTAAAAAAAAATCACGGGAGAAATTGCAACCATAGTATGTCATCACATACTACATATACTACATGATCAAACACTAATTCATTAAAAACACTAGTTCATATTACATACTACATTCACTACTAGTAGTAAGGGGATGGGGATCTCACGGCGGCGAGCTCGCGGCCATGGACGATGCGGTGGAGGAGCTCAATCCTCCTCGTCGGAGCTGCCGAGGTCGATATACTTCTCCCTCTGCTCCTCGAGGATGCGCCACCACTTGTCGTCCTTCTCCTTGGCGGCAAGGTTCACCGCGACCACCTGCTGGAACACGAGGTCTTCGAGCTCCTCGTGGTGGCGTCGGCGCTCCGCCTCCTCGCGCAAGCTGCGTTCGGCAATGGCGGCCGCGACCGCGTCGACATCGGCGGACGAAGTCCTCGGGCCCAACGATGCCGCGGCGCCCGATCTCCTCGGGCTCCTGCGGCTCTTGCAGCTCCTCCGACCACTCCCTCTTCACGGGGAGAAGCCTCGTGCCGGAAAAGGAAGAGCTCGCCACGTGGGTGAGCCACCCGGCAGATCTCGAGCCCGCGACGGAGGACCCCGCGGCCTGCTGACGATAGTACTCCTTCGTCTCGCGACGAAGGAACCTCGACGGCGGCGAGAGGCCCCGGTTCGTCCACTTCTTGGCCCCGCGCTTCCTCGCGCCATCTGAACGGACACGACGGTCGCGCTCGGGGTCGCGGCGACCACCGGAGCCGCGGCCGAAGCTCCACATGGCGTTTCAAGACGGATGCGGTCTCACCGACGGTGAGAAATGCGAGGGGGCAGTGGGGAATCGCGGTGGAACGCGGCGGCGGAGGGATAGGGTTTCGACCCGTACCCCCCGCAAACCCGTAGATATACCGCTTCTGCTGGGCGGCTTACGGGCCACGGTAAAAAAATTTACAGACCAGACGAGTATACGGGCTCTGTTCTGGCCAAAAAATTGAACCGAGCCCGTATACTCGCCAGACTTACGTGAATTTGCAAGATTTACAAGGTCTGCTAGAGATGCTCTTATACAGAGCATATGGAAAGAGCATGCGGATAATCTCCACTTCTTCAGCACCCGTTATTTGGATCATCATCTGCGCTTCTTCAGCATGATGGGTGGGAGCTCATTTCTCGTGATCCCAGAGCTCGGATGCGCGCCCATGGGTCTTTTTTCACCAAGAGCTCCTCTCCGGTTAGCACAGCACACGCTTCTGTAACAAACACCTGCGACCATCCAACGTGCTTACATCAGAAGAAAACGTACGGCTAATTATCTTCTAACTCGATAGGATTTGTAGTTTTTCAAAGTGCACTAGGAGTCTAGGAGTACTGTATTTAACAAGTAGATGGCACAGTAAACGGATGGAACGATGCATGCTCTATCTGGAATATACTACGTACTCCCTCCGTCCAGAAATACTTGTCATCAAAATAGATAAAAAAGATGTATCTAGATGTATTTTAATTTTAAATACATATTTTTTATCCATTTTAATGACAAATATTTTCAAACGAGGGAATATTACTGTACGTCATTTCTCGGGCCTAAACTGGTGTATCTAATATTATAAAAGGCCTGCGAGATGCCCTGAGGGAACTGACCAAACATATGCAGTATATATAGGTGTCTCAAAAAAAATGCAGTACATAGAACTAACATAACATATCGACCAATTGCGGCATCTGAATGCTACGGTTCATGTGCAAGTGTTTTTGTATTTAGGGTGACATTCTTTTGGTTGCCGAACGAGATCCATATTCAGGTGGTGTAGAATTGCCACTCGAACGCAGCAGCAGCTGCATTCTGTTCCTCCCATGTCGTTGTTGTAGGTTTTCATGCGCAAGGAAGTTGGGAAGCAAAAACCGAGAAGAACTCCTCCTCACATTTGGATCCCTTGCCAAATGCAAAACACCAAATCTCGACTCATGCATGGTTGGAGTGGAACGCGGATTCCGTACACAGCAGCATGCTAGTATCGTCGGCGGTGAAGGCGACTAAATAATGCAAAACCACACCAAGCACGGAGGAGGAAGAAGCGCCGTTCGTTCTTATTTATTGGATATATGTACACAGCCGTGCTTATTGTATTACAGAGCATATGGAAAGAGCACCCGCTGCTTAGATCATCTGCGCTTCTTCAGCATGCTTAATGGAGCTCGGCACAGCTCAGTTCTCGTGATCCCAGACTTCGGATGCGCTCTTGTACGGCCCGTGGGTCTTGTTCACGAACAGCTCCTCCCCGGTCAGCACACGCTTCTGCATCAAAAAGAAAAAAGCACCGGGGATCATTCAACGTGCATGCTTACATCACATCAGATGGAAAACGTACGGCTAATCTTTTTTTTTTTGAGGAACTAATCATCTTCTAATAACTCGACAGGAATTGTAGTTTTTAGAATGAAAGTAGGGGTATTTAACCAGTAATCCCTCCGTCCCAAAATTCTTGTCTTAGATTTGTCTAAATACGAACGCATCAAGTCACATTTTAGTATTAGATACATCCGTATCTAGACAAATTTAAGACAAGAATTTTGGGACGGAGGGAGTAGTTGGCACAATAAACCCATGGAAAGATGCTCAATCTGGAATCGTTTCTCGGGCCTAAACTGGTTTTATCTAACTAGCCTGCCTGCAAGATACCCTGAAGAAACGACTAAACATATGGAGTACCAACAGATCGACCAACCGCGGCAAGTGTTTCTGTGTTACTAGTACCATATTTAGGGTGACAGACATGCAGTTTTTCTAGGAAACGAGATCCGGATTCAGGTGGTGGTGTACTGCTAAACTGCCACTCAAACGCAGCAGCTGGCTGTATTCCAATTTCCAAGTCGTGTCGAAATTTTGACTCTAGTTTCATCTCACCATTTGCAGTGTGATCAAGAGAGAATAAGTGTCACAATCCCTCACCTCGTCTTTGATGCTGCACAGGACCTTGAAGTCCTCTTCAGGGATCTCCCACCCAAACACCTGGATGTTCTCCTTGATCCTCTCGTCTTTGCTCGACTTGGGAATCACACTCGTTCCCCTCTGCAGAGCCCACCTGATGAGCACCTGCCCCGGGGTCTTGTTCAGCTTGTTGGCCACCTGCAGTTCAATGGTTTGAGTTGAGCCACTACACGGTACACTTAATTTGAAAACTAGCCGTTTATGTTCTGATTTCTGAACATACACACCTTTTCGACAACCGGGTCATGCGCAAGGTTCTTCTCTGAAGAACCCAATGGGGAGTAAGCCTGCACAAGGAAAATAAGAGTACGAGACAAAGTTCAGTGACCGCCAATGCATTTTACTGAAATAAGAATACCGTTAAGCGCTTTTGTTTTGCGAATAAAATGTCTGCTAAGACATCTTACGGTGACATGGATTCCGGGCTTCTTGCAGGCCTCGAAAATCTTGTCGTTCTTCCAACCAGGGTGCATTTCCATCTGTCAGTTAAGTAAATAAACACAAGGTCAAAAAAGTGACTCTAGCGAATGCCGGACGAGCGATCAAATCTGAGAGTTCACAACCTGGCACACGGCCGGTGTAATCTTTGCAGACCGTAGCAGCCGGTCGAGCTTGGTCACGGTGTAGTTGCAGATCCCGATGTCCTTAACCAGTCCGTCCTTCACAAGGTTCTCCATCTCCTTCCACACCCCCTCCATGTCGAATTCCAGCACCTCCCCTGCTTCCGGAGGCTTGTGTGCCCCATCTTTCAGCCGGAATGGCCAATGAATCTACATTCGTTCATTTTTGTTTCAAAATTTCCGCATGTCAGTATGCAGTGCGTGTCACAGGAAATACTACATGCTTAAGCTTGACAAGATCTGCACCACATCTAGGTTGCCGATTCCAGATCGCCAATGGCATAATTATTACTGTATCCATAAGCTGAACCAGTAACTAAAGAACAAGATAATAGTAAAACTATAAGCAGTGTTAAGCACTACACTGTCCCTTATTACCAGACAAAGCAACAATCATGCACTGGTTTTATCTTTCTTACATGGTAAAGATCGATGTAGTCCAACTGCAGATCCTTGAGCGTGTTCTCTAATGCTGGCCGCACCCTCTCAGGGACCAAGTTCGTGCACCTAAAGGAAGTAGCCCAAAATATCGATCAAAATTCAGATGCTCGAAACACGCCGTAAGTTAAGTTACTGTCGTCGAACGACAATCTACGACTCCGCACATAAGTACGTGCGTACCATAATTTTGACGTGACGAACAAATCTTTCCTGTCGATTCCAGCTTCCATTGCAGCCTTAAGCCCTTTGCCGACCTGAACTCAGTAGTTGATGGACACGCTTACTAAGCTAGCTAGGCTAGTACAGTACAGAAACGGGGTACTGGTATAATGATGTACGTACATACCTCCTTTTCTACTCCGTATTCAGCAGCTGTGTCCACGTGCCTGTATCCAGCCTGCAGCCATCATACGTACACTCAGGTTATCACATAACCCTACTGTCATTTCCGAGCGAACTAGCCAGAGTTCTGTGGTGTAAAACTGTATCTGAAAACCCAAGCAAGGGCATGGCGATATATACCTCGGTGATGGCCGTCTGAACGGAGTGGGCGGTATCTGAGCCAGCCCTCCAGGTGCCCAATCCGACGGCCGGCATGGCATGCCCGCTCTTGAGGACGAAGTGGTCTTGCTTCTCCTGCCCCATCGTCGCCTTGGCGCTCGCCATGAATGATCACGCCTTCTGAATCTCAAACCTCTCCTCTCTTCTCACGTCTCTTCTTCTTTCCAGTGTTCGTGGGCAGCTTCTTTATTCCACGGAAGGAGATATGGCATTCGCGCTCGAATATATAGAAATGGAGAGTTCTAGGAAGAGATGCCACGTACATCGGCATCCATGGACAGATGGCGGGAGGTCACCGCCTAGGGTGCATGTGTGTCACCATGCCACGGTGCATGGAGCACGGGTTGCACTGGGAGAACTCGCCAGAACCCATATAGGTGGCCAGCAACACAGCAAAAAATGTGGCTTAGCTGATGGTGCCAGAACGAACTTGCTTACCTGCCGTCTCTCTGGACGATTACGAGGGAAGCTGGCTTTATAGCAGGCAGAAAGATTTGAGTGTAACAGGTAGAGGCCTATGCCAAACCCGTAAATGTATATAAGTATACAACTCAAAACCCGTAATTGCTGATGCCAATTAATCCACTAGACACTCATCGTCTTCTCCTTACATATGTATTCCCATTGTAAAGAAATATAAAAGCGTTTAGACTACTAAAATAGTGATTTAAATGCTCTTATATTTCTTTACAGAGGGAGTACAAAGTACAATCTACAAGAGTATATTTACCCTAGAAAAAATGGCTAACTGCAGTAATTTATTGTTTTTTCTTGTATGAATAGTCCATCCTGGCCGATCAAAGAGTGAGAGGCTCAGCATCGTAGCAACAAGATTCCTTTCGCTGTCTTGAACCTATATACATATATGGTTGTGGACTTTGAAGCCCACGGAAAGCGACCAAATCACTTGGTCGGATCACTCGATCGGTCCGCATTGCTGCTGCTGCTGCTGCTCTCATCCGGGTTCTGTACATCGGTTCTACCGTCCTCTAACTGGGATGTTTCAGGTGGCGCGGTGACCTCATCAGAAGGAAGCTGTTCCTGAATCTTCTGTATTCCAGTGTACCGAGCAAGATCAACCCATTGCTGCAGCAAACATAGTAGTAAGTGAGGAGGGAGAAAGGCAGAAGTACCAGCATGTGCTAGTGTTAGGGACCTTTTTTAATAAACATATCGCTTGCTTGGAAAATCCAAAAGGTATGCAGATTACTTCCTACAATCCGATAATAAGTATGAAATGTAATGAACGGTTGATGATTTCCTCACAACAATATGAGCTAACCACACCCTTCTCCTTCTAATGAAATATTTATGTTTGCTTACTCTTTAGTGTTCTGTTTGCTTAGGGTAAACAGTTTGAGACTACAGTATGCTACCAGCACCACAAATCTTAGGGTGTGTTTGGTTGAGCTGTGGATTTCAAAAGAGCAGCTGTGAAGTGTGAGCTGTGAGCTGAGAACTGTGGAAAAGTTGCAAGTTGTTTAGTTGAGACAACTGTGAAACTGCAAATTTGGCATAAATTGTCTGTGATGCCCTTAGGGACTGAAAGAATGTTTACATGCTAATTGACCCCAAAGCAATGATGGTGCCCAACCTGTGTTCCCAAGTATGAGTTGGCTGTCCTTGCTACAAAGGACAAGAGACCAGCAAGAAGTGGCTGATTATACTGAGTTGCCAGGCTCTCTCCCAGTCGATGCTCCAATAAGCCAGCAATGATCTTCAACATAAATAAACATAGTACAAAATTAGATAAATTGTCCTAGAACAAATAAGCTGGCAGTAGGTCCATTGGGACTCGTTTAAATGCAGAAAGTCTTGTTTTGGGTTTAGTTTACATACAGCGGAACATGCCAATATACCAAAATATATTGCATATATTACAGATTCTGGAGCACTGATTGAGTGATTGCAAATAAGCAAGAATGTGTCAATTTCCCATACCAAGACTTAAACACAAAGAAGGTTATGTATAAGCAGTACATCTCAACAATAACCAACTGCCAGGAACTATAGTTACTTGTGCAACTCAAAAGATCAATATAACTAATTAGGGTTAATGATGATTAGTTACAGACCTCGGGTATCACTCAGGCAGAAAGCTGTAAGTTTGAGGTAGAGGTTTCATACTTCCACAACAAAACATAACCTAGACCTTTCAACTGAAAGCAACTAAGTTACTCCAACAACTTACCTGATACCGCAAATTTGCTGATGTTCCAAGAAAGCAACTATAAACAGCTGCCGACTTCAAAACAGGAGCTCTCTTTCGCCCTGCTCCCACACTCACAGAAGGTTTCAGCACTCCTCGAGCAGCATACAGGAGATCTGAGGAAACTCCAGCCCCAACACTAGAAATAAACCCCACACCAGCAAGTTTCAAACCACCAACTATTACTGCGGCAACCCTCTGGTTCATATTCCAGTTCTGACCAAAGGTATTCTTTTGGAACGCGTTATCTGGCAATGATCCCAAAAGGCCTCTGACAAAGCCCAAGCTCTGACCAGAATCATTATCAGTAAAAGAAAGCACTGAAATAGTTGGAGCAGGTAGCCACACTGTAAAAAAATCGACGACAGACCCTCTAATAGTATCGGTGAGGACATAGTCAATTTCCTCAAAAAATCGCCCTTTCCGTCTTTCATACTGTGCTAGTAGAGTGGTTGAAATTGATATAGCCTCTTCAATTGCTAATCTTTGGAGGAATTTTGGGTCTGCGAGCAATCTTTCCCGGAAACCCTGCAACAGTTGATTGGCTTGAATGAATTTTTATATAATGGAGTCTTATACAATAGTTATTCTGTTTTGAAATCAAGAACAGCATGTGTTCCAAAGTCTCAAAGAGGATTTCCAGAAACACCAATCAGATAAATTAACAAGATATATAGGTGGAAAGGACCAATGAGCAAAACAGAATTAACGAAATATTTTCTTACTTGGAATCGGTGAATTAGCTCAGTCATAACAGGGTTTTTGTCGAGGTCAAAGAAGTTCTGCAATATCTCAGGAGAAACAACTCCAAGATCTATTCCTTTCTGAAGATCCTGCAATAGTTCAGTGAAAGAGTTCCATTAGCCAAACTATATAAAATCCAATTCTGCGACGATAAGGAAATGTTTTGGCTACAGAAGTTTTTTTTACTAACAGAGATCTGACCGTGGCTGCTTTCATTAAATACCTGGGGTAAAGCTTCAGGCCTCCTGCCAGCAGCATTCATAACTCTAGCAATTTCAGCACGGTCAAAGCAATTTCTGGTGCAAGTTTTAGCCGCTGAATACCATAAGAAGTCAGCAACTGGGATTTGACCTTCCCTCCTTATACTCTGTCTTTCAGGATCAAGTAGTACCACAACTTGGCCTTTCTTCGGCAACTTTTTAGATACTCTGGCAGGAACACCAGTTCCTCGTGACCCATATATAAGATGGCTTGCACCCGCCACAACAATTAGCAGCCCTGGAGGATCTCTACCATTAAGTTCTTTCATAACTATCTGAGACATGGTATAATCATCAACTACTCTTGCCTGTGCTGATAAATATGAATTCGGACCAAAAGGAGAGTCACGAGTTGATGTAATATTCTCTATGAACGACCGGCCAGACCTAAAACCAGAAATGAAGCCAGAGCCTGCTGGAGGAGCATATTCCTTTCTTTCTGCTTTCGAAAGGCCTCCAATCCCCTCTGCCTGGACAGTTCTTTTCACCTACTCAATAAGGGAACGTTAAATTCTACTCATATTCATAGGTTAAAAAGTATGCACAACATAACAGTATGCAAGTTGTATCATGGTTTTCAGAATTAGACTCATTCAATAATTTATGCCGAGTTGTCTAGGTACTCAATGGCGCCCATGCCTGCTAAAGCAGTTGTGCGGCAAGCTACAGAAAAAACTGTTTCATAGGATGTGGCAAAACAACTGCAATCAAGTATGGATATAAGATTAACACATAGGCATCAAGGAAAAAACTTTGCAGGTGTAGGAAATTAGAAGAATTTGAATCACTGGTGCACAATGGTATTGGTAATAAAATGTTAGAAGTTCCTGCGAAGTGTTGAATACAGTGAACAGAATATAGAAGCTATCAATCACCTGCAGTGGGGTTCCACTAGCAACAAGCTTAATTCCATTATCACGACAGAAATTTAGAAGAGGTTCATACTCCTGCCAGCGCTCTGATGGCCAGTGCGACGTGTACAACTTCAGGATGCTGCCATCAATCCTACATAAAGCATAAGCTTCTAAAATGTCACAAAAAATGAAGCGAGGTCTCACTCAAGAATGCATTTCATTTCTGGATAATAGATTTTTCTCATGAAGATGAGATCAATGTTACTACTTCAACTATGCTCCATCAGCATTGAAATCCTATAACGTTAATTGTGATAGAAATACTGCGGTAACTGCACTGTTAATTAGAAACAGAGATGTAACTCATATAACTTCCATCATTCTTATAATAACGATAAGGTATTAAGGAGAAAAGGACATAGCCTATTCATCTATTAAGTGGACACCAAGTATATTTCATCTCAGGCCCAAAATAGAAGTATACTTCATCTGTTCAAAATAAACATTGTGAACAAAATACAGATTAAATGGAACACAGTAGCCAGGTAGAAGGGCTAACGATGATATTCCGGTAGTTATTTAATGCATTGCATGTCCCACAACAAATAAAAAAGGTACAGACATGTCCACAGCTCCACGTCACTACTCGGCGCTCCAAGCAAAGATAGAGAAATCCCAAGCTCTATGTGTTACCCAAGCTGATCTCAAGCACCAGAGTTTTTTTTTTTTTGAAAGAAAGAACAAGCACCAGAGTTTGAATAAGGTCTATCAGTCTATGACTCTGGTGGTCCCAAGCTCTATGTGTTACCCAAACTGATCTCAAGCACTGTTGTTCAGGCCTGATACTTACAATCTTATCACACGGCTTGCTAGTGGCAGATTATGCCAACAGGTAGGTTCCAATGACGGAAAATTAGAGAGATCAGAGTTCAATACTACGAGCACACTAACCTGCTCAGACAATGAGACGTCAATGAACCATAACATGAGCCCGTAATGTCCAACAAGCGTCAAGCAGGCAGAACAGGTGAACCATGTTCTTATCGGGAGCAATTCTCCGGATAACTTTGATTAAAATTGTATAGGGGGGGTGTAGCGCACCTTCCGCTCATGAAGTCGTCTAGCTGCTGCTGGAGGTCGCAGGGGAATGCCTCGAGCGCGAGGGACATGCGCCTCTCGGCGTCGGCGCAGCGGGCGGCGAGCTTGGTGACGATCTCGAGCTCGAGGACGCGGTCGTCGGGGTCGGGCACGAGCTCGGCCTCGCCGAGGTAGACGACCCTGGCGGCCGCCAGCTTGTCCCACACCCGGCCCTTGGCCTCCCTCCTCACCGCCTGCGGCTCCCCGATGACGGTCGCGTCGTACACCCTCGACACGGCCGACTCGTCGCCATCGGGCTCCTTCTCCTTCGGCGGGGGCAGCGGGGCGGGGGCCGGCGACTCGGCGGGAGGCGGTGGGGGTGACGCCTGGTCATCGGCGGCAGCGGCGGGGGCCGCGCGAAGCACGGCGGAGGCGGCGGCGAGCGAGGGGATGAGGAGGAGCAAGTCGCGGCGGGAGGAGGCCGAGGCGGAGACGCTGCGACGAGGAGACGAGGAGGAGGGGGAGGCGCCGGAGTTGAGGGGCTTGGTGCTGAGGCGGGAGCGGGGAGACGGGAGGAGCGGTTTGAAGGAGGCGGCGGCGTTTCTGAGCGGCGCGTGGGTCATCTTCGGAGCTCCGCTTCGCCGGCAGCACCGCGGCCGCGGGGGCGGGGGAGCAACGATCTCTTGTGCGTAGTCTAGTGAAACTCTCTTCTTCCCTTGTGGTTGTGGTGATGGATAAACTCACTTAGATTTTGATTTGAATTTGTGTTCTGGCAATTTGGAGCTTTATTAATTTTGCAAATAAAACCGTATGTCGGCAGTGCTTTTCGTCTAAAATGTTTTAACTTGTGAGATTTCTTTACGGGCAATTTGTGGGATTTCAATCAAAACTAGCAAAAAGAGAACTTCTATTTTGCTGATAAACTCAGTTGAATCTGTGACGGTGGTAGGATTTCAATGGTTGAACACTCCTCAGCCGCATCATGTAAGCTTGGCACCCGGCCATCCACATCGACGCGATTCCTACTGGACATGTGCACAAGACGACGAGGGAAATACTAGTAGAGCGGAGATATCACGCGACTCCCAAACTTGGCAATGGGTATGCAGAGAAGAAAAAAAGTGCATGTGGGCAACTGTGGTCTCCAAATGCACATTTGGATAAGTAAAGATAGCCAGCCACACGCTCGCCAGCCAGCCCAGTCAGCAGTCGGCAGCGTGTGAAAGCTGGATTTGTTGTGTTTGCCACTGCCACGATGCAAACCAGATGCTTCTTTTGTGTCACAAAATATTTCACCGTGGCAAGAGAGAAAGATCGTGCGCTCAAACCAAATATTACTCCTGTTTCACCTCTCATTTTTCAGTCCATTGTCTATAACAAGACCAGGTAGCCGCAATAAATTATCGCGCAATTGTTGCATCATCACAATGGCAAAACTGGAGAGAACAAAGGAAAGGTTGTGCCGGTGTTGGAGTCAGGGCAAAATCCACTGCTATACTAGTACTGTACACCAAAGCTGCATGCCTGCATCAGTTGCTCCTGTTCGCGTATACTTTAGTTTCCTCTGCGACCTTTCCCCACATATTAGCAAAATGGTCCGAATATGAGACCTGCCAATTCATATCAAAGGGGTTATTTTTGTTCAACGACGCTGTTGCAGTTCCTGCCACACATTTCATAGTCAAAATAGTGCAATATATTCATACCTGGTTTACAACAAATCCTTTCAGCATCTCAATAAGATCCCGACGCCTATCCTTGTCAAATCTTTTAATTTCAGTCATGTTATTTTCCTGCATTCAATAGAGAAGGTAAATGGCGGAAGGGCGAAATTATATAATTCTTATGGATGCAGTATGGTTCCAAAATTCAGTAACACACACTCCCAACTCCACACAAGAAATCAACCTCCACCATTTTCTAACTCAAAAAATGATCCTACAGTTTGTACCATTGTCCGCATACCCTGAAAATACATGTTGAAACTCCAAAAAAGACGCGCATATGTTATGATCCACTCCCAGGATCTTAGCACAAAGACAAAGACCACCCTTTGGGATCTCTTAAAAGCAAAGGAATATGTTATCATAGAAAACCTAGTATGCATACAAAATTGAAGAGACAATTTTTTTTTTTGCAACAGCAATAGCTCAACTAACACATTATATGCGGATTAGCATGTATAGTTTCACTAGCTAGAACTCGTCCCTCCTTTGTATTTATATCTCAGCTGTAGCTATGCTTTCCTGCGGAGTGTGTCAACCAGAAAAGGTGACAGAATATACTTACGAACAAACAAAGTTTAACTACATGTTAGCTACCAACCCACATCATGGTGACGGTAATCCTAAATTTTATTCTGATTTTCAACGACATAATATTGAAGGATAATGACTTGACTTGAACAAACTGGTCTTCTAGTTGGTATTTTGTATTCACAAACATAGCAGCAATGCCTCTTATAATGTTTAGAAGCTTCAAAAATATGCTACTCATGCCTAATATTATTCGATTGTGCGTGTAGCTGTCAAAAGAATATAATCTTTAGGATAATTATGCTAGCATGTACTCCCTCTGTTCACTTTTATAAGACGTTTTAGAAAGTTCAGACAGTGCCCAAAACAGTTCAAAGCTAGCTGTCTAAAACGTCTTATAAAAACAAACGGAGGGAGTACTATCTTGGTCAACAGACTTGGTTGAGGACGTGCAGTTAAAGAAACTAGAAACTATAACTGTGCGCCAGTTTTCATTAATAAACCGTCCAATGAGAACATTTGTCTTAAGCTTTTATTTTCTTCTATATGATTTTCCGTTTTCCCATATAACTTCATGCTCCATAAGTTTTCCAAAAGAACAATATCACTTCACAATTTTTGGCAGTTTACCTTAATACTCTCATATTCTCTAAGAGCTTGGTTTTTCACTCCTTCTCTTGTGCTTATTGTTTCTTTCAATCCCTCTATCTTCTGGTACCTTGTCCATTCCTGCCCAATACCTCTTGATGATACAGATTCAAGTCTTCCTGCCCTAGTGTGCAAGAAAAACAGATCTGCTGACAGACTTTGCACATGTTGTAAAGCGTTTGAACGATCAGTAAATGCATGATTAACAGATATCATCGTCTCCAAGTATTCATGGATAGTATCCTGCATACCCATAAATAATTCACTGTTATGATAAAAATACATACGAAATTCTAAGATACGATACTCCCTCCTTGTGCCCATATAGATGGCATATAAATTGAGTCAAAAAACCAATGTCTTCTAAGTTTGACCAAACATATATACAAAAATATGAGAATAGCAAATCAATATCAATATATCCACCATTAGATATATTTTCATATATATTTATTGAATTTTGTAGTTGTTGATAGTTTCTTCCATATATTTGGTCTAACTTAGAAATAATTAACTTATTAACTGAATTTATACGCCACCTATTTAGGGACGGAGGGAGTATTCATGTCTACTTGAGTTTGTGGCATATTGACGTACCAGCTGTTGTACAACTTCAGAATTTAATTTTGCCTGAGATCTGCTGAACTTGACAACAGAATTTGCAAAATGTTGGATAACACCAGCTCGTCTTCTCTCGGAATTACATGTTGCCTGCTCCCTTTCAAATTTTGCCAGTTTAATCAATGTCATTCCCAAATGAGCTGTAGTTGTTCGAAGATCATCCTGAGCTTTAACAAGTGATTCCGCCTATATAACATGCAAAATTAGAAGATGACAATAGTAGTTTCATGAACCAGAAAATACCATTCCAAAAGTTTTACGAAAACTGTGAGTGCGCAAGAACAGAATTGGCGTTTCGAGACTTAATTCTGCAGATAACAAAAAAGGAAGACCAGAAAGTGGAATGGAGCACATTTCTATCTATATATACAAGTCTATTTACCAAGAGAACTTGACATTGCACTATTTTGGAGACAACCATTCAATATGTCATGCTATCTACTAGATGTCATAAATTCCCCAAGCATATAAGGTGAATGCCATATGTTACTACTTCTCTGATAAAACATCATGCATGTATGTTCACATACCATTTTATACATAAGCAAAATATGTGGTCCGACCAGTAGCCCTAAGAGACCTTAACCAGGTCGGTGGCAAGGCCGGGCCTAGTAACACTACTTCTGATAGGCCAATTTGTCAACTCAACGGAAAAGTAAACTCAATTTTCATTCTTTTACAAACCGGAGAATTAGATAAGTAACATCTAGATCAGAGTAACCTAGTCATTCATTAGAAAAATAAAGGTAAGATGGTCCATATAGAAATTTTATTTGGCCGCTGAAAGTGTGTTCATGTTTGTTGGCTGCAGCAGGTTCCTATATCAATCAAAGTTAGTAAAGGCCTTAAACTATCAAATGCCTTATTAAATATTTAGAGATGAACTGGAGATCGGAACTTTCAACAGATCACATGATCGCCCATGAATGAGTGTCAGAATTTTCTGCTATGACTACATATGTTGGCAAAACCTAAAACTATCAAATGCCGATAATAGTTAAAATAGCCAGGGTTTGATCTAAAAAAGTTAAAATAGCCAGGGTTTGATCTAAAAAAGTAAAAATGGCCAGGGATCATAACCACCACAAAAAATTGTTGTGAAATTTGAGCCACTGTTTAGCTAATTAGCTTGAGGAATTCAAAGAAACCATCTTACGAACATGAGTTTAAAAATTCTAAACAGTACATAAATTTATATAAAGTGCTAATTGTGCTGCCACGCATAAGAAATAAACACAGGGCAGCGTATTCCCGTCTGCGGTGGTGGTCAGAGTTGAGGTCAGGCCCCACTCCGTCTTCCTGCTCCTTCCCCTTCTCCCTCCCCCTCCCCCTTCATCTCTTGATATTCATCCTCCCATCAATGACGCTCAGATGGTCATGCACTAAGACCGTTTGGTAATTAGATTTTCCCTAGGTGATAAAAGTATGAAGCAAGTAACAGCTTCCTATAAGATTGATGTTACTTAAGTTATATGAGACTGGTTGATCTACTTTTGAACTTTGATATACAACCTAACATGATATAGTGCAGATTGTCTATGAACGATAATGGGAAGCAAGAGAGCTGACGGTGGCACACACACCTGTTGAGACGTCGTGGTGAGCTGCTGTTGCAAGTCCTCGAGCCTGGACTTGTGCGACAGGAATTCTGTATCAGTCTCCTCCTCCACAGGAGGTGGCTTGGTTGCGACCAACCCATTGACGACGGTCTGTTTCAAATCCTTGAACATCCCAAACAAGTCCCTCCCAGCTTTGGCCGGGACCGTCGGGATGGCAGCATTCACCGTGGTAGTCCAGTGCCGCGGCGCCTCGCCTTGGAAGGCGGCAATGGCCCCCGGCTCGGTAAGGAAGGTGCGGAGGTCAGGGCTGCGGCCGACGACGGGGTGGGCGGCGAGGCGGCGGAGGTAGCGCTGTAGCGCGGTGCAGCGCTGGCTGACGAAGTCGTGGCGCTGCATGACCTGGCCCTCGACGAGGCTCTTGTCGGGGCGGGCGGGCACGAAGAGGCCGCGGTGGGCCGCGGCGAGGCGGTCGGCGAGGGCGACGACGTCGCGGAAGCGGCGGCGCACGCGGACCTCGGCGGCGCCGTCGGCGAGGCGCGTGGTGACGAGGTAGGAGAAGTAGCTCCCGGAGCCGGGGATGACGCCGGCAGCCCCGGAGACGGGCTCCGCGTGCTTCTTCGGGTCGGAGACGGTGATCCGGGAGAACTCGGGGCCCGCCCCGCCGTTCGCGGCGGCGGCCGGAGCGGGGAGAGGCGGGGGCGCGTGGTCGTCGTCCTCCTCGTTGTCTTCGTCGTCGTCGAGGAAG
>NC_057796.1:397751002-397766245 GCF_018294505.1 Triticum aestivum | reverse complement strand
AAGAGTCGAGGGCGAGGGTCTCGAGGTCGTCGGCGGCCGCGGAGGCGGTGGCGGACGGCGACGAGGGCTCGGCGGCCATCATGATGGCTGCTTGGGGGTGGTGGGTAGGGTTTGGGTCCGGGGGATTTAGGGGGTGAGGGCTGGACGTGGAGATCGGGGGATCTGAGAGCGACGAGGCGAGGGGAGGAGGGATCGATCGGGGTCGGGGCAGTGGAGGAGCGGAAGGAGTCGGGAGTCCGGAGCTGGGTGGTGGTGTCGCTCGCGTGCGTGTTCCGCCGCGAGTATGCGTAAGCGTAAGCGTAACCCAGGGGGCAGCTCAGATTATCGAAAAAATATATTTGCGAATTAGCCTGGATTATCTGGAAGAGGCCGTCAATGCCACCTGGGCCCTGAACCAGGGAGGGACGCTCCGCTCCGGTATTGTGTGCGTGCATCACGTGCGAGCCCCGACACGCACGCAAAGGGGTTTTACTTGATCCCGATGGCCTTTCTGTGTGTGCGAATCGAAGCCACTGATAACTTTCTCCGTTCAACGTATGTGAGCGCCCGTGTTATCCTCCGTCCCGTCCCGTTCCGAGGCAACAAGATGGGGAATTCCATTCTTCATCGGCAGCGACTTGTGTTCAAGGTGCGTTTGCTTGACTATACACGTTGCTTTATCGAAAACAGTTTGATCAGACCGATCCTCCAGTAGCCTTTGCCAATACTGAACTCCAGTCTAAAACAGAGAGATAAGATAGCGTGGTTCCATCAAATCGTACTCCCATCAACAAAGGTGAGTGAGAGAGGGATGGGGGGCATAGCTTGATCAAATTGAACCTCCGGTAGCCTTTGGCTAAATGCTAAGCATGGCAAATCAAACGTTTCTGTGACAAATTATGTTGACTTCAGGATGGCAAATTATTTCAGCAAGCATGGCAATTCCTGGCACACAAAAAAAAGAACATGTCACAAGATTTGTCATGCTTGTTAAAGAAAATTGACATCCTTGCGACAACAAAATTTGTCATCTCGAACGTCCAATTCGTTATACTAAAAAATCTGACGTTTGATTTGTAGCAAAACCGAACTCCAGTCTAAACACGAAGATAAGATAGCATGGTTCGATCAAACTGGACTCTATCACCAAAGGTAACCGAGAATATTCCATCTCTTTTAAAACAAAAAGTAACCGAGAGAGGGGCGACACAAAGGAGTTCTGCTCCAGGTGTTCATGTAGTAGGTAGACAGGATAGATATTAGATTGTTTTGCCCAACATATTCAAATTGCAAGTGGCTCGAATGGTATATAATTCGTCAAATGATCATAATTTTCCGTATCATTGCATCTGTATTATGTAGTTGGTGTGCTCATCCTGGCTCCCGTCTATCTAAAACAGATACACGACACAACAACTTTAGAATTAGGAATTCAGCATTCTTAACCAAAATATAGATAAAGATTGACACTGACTTGGCATGGACTTGATGCTCCTCAGAAGCTTTGCCATATTTTGACAAAACAATTGGATTGGTTTTTCAATTTCTATGCACGGTCATAAAACAAAAGAGACAGGTGATTCCTCATCAAGGGTCCTGAGACAGAAGGGCAGACCCAGGAAAGCCAAGTGCAAGACTCTAGTCTAATCCAAGAGAAATAGCACTACCAGTCTACCATACATCAATCTCAAAATAACATGAAGCCCAGTTCATGCTGATGCAGCACACCACTATCATATTCCTAGCGTCAGCAATTAACATATCTCAACTTACATCCGTCGGGCACTGAATGCCTTTCGTCTAAAATACAGTGTCAGAGATCTATTGACTGAAACACTACATCAGGGCAGCATTGCAATGCCATTATAACAGTAACCATTGATTTCTGATAGAATAACTACGTATTATTTAACAACAAATGCCAGAAAATACTCAAACATTCATCTATCAAGTATCACAAACAACGGAAGCACCAAAGGATTGTAGTACTTTCCAGTATGATCAGCTCTAATGTCAAACAAGCTTGAGAGGGTCACAACATGGATCACATTCTACAGTCAAGAAAACGAACAAGGTGCCTTCATAGCATTTGTACCAATTCTGCACTTGAGTGTACCAATTCTGCACTTTATTTTTTCACAATAAAATCGTTCATAGCATTTGTATTAGAAATAAACCCTTCCTGAGCCTAGGCAGGAAAGGCAAAAAAAATTGCTCAAAGATTTGCAACATAGAAACTCACTGCTCATCATGCAAAACCAGGCACCTTCTTAGTTTATACACTAAAAAACATTCTTAGCTTATAGGAAAGCTCAAGATATATGTTCAACAAGCAAGACACAACACCTTTAGAATTAGGAATTCAGCATTCTTAATCAAAATACAGATAAAGTTTGACACTGACTTGGCAAGGATTTGATACTCCCCAAAAGCTTTGCCATATCTTGACAAAAAAATTGGCCTGTTCTTGAATTTCTATGTGCAATCATAGAATAAAAGAGACATGTGATTCCTCATCAAGGGCCCTGAGACAGAAGGGCAGACCCAGGAAAGCCAAGTGCAGGATTCTAGTCTAATCCAAGAGAAATAGCAAGTACCACACATCAGTCCCAAAATAACATGAAGTGCATGCTGATGCAGCACAACATTATCGTATTCCTAGCATCAGCTATTAACAAAGCTCAACTTACAAAAATATGAAGTATGTCACAAAGATCTATTGACTGAAACGCTACATCAAGGCAGCATTGCAATACCATCATACCAGGAAACATTGATTTCTCAGAGAACAACTATTAAATAACAACAAATGCCAGAAAATACTCAGACATTCATCTATCAAGTATCACAAACAACAGAAGGACCAAAGGATTGTACTAGTACTTTGCTTTCATTACCCTCGAGAACATACCATCTACATCACTGATATAGTTAAACATCATACATATATATAAAAGTACTCAAGTCTTGAACACTAAACTTCCATCGCAGCGTGGAACTCACGAGAGAAAATGGTGCATATATTGGCAAAAGTCGGCGCATCGATCAGGATCAACAATAAACCAATAGATCTGTAACTACAGAACGATGAACTGGAGAAGATACAGGGCACAGTTAAAGCAATATCAGATCCAGGGTAACTCCAGTTTAAGACGAACTTGTCGCGCCCAGGAAGCCTACCAGATCTCGTCGCCCGCCGCCTCAAACCCTAGATCCGGGTGCCCCGAGGAAGGACAGCAGCCCCTGGGCCGCGCTGTTGCCGCTGGCCGCGTCGGCGTCGTCCAGGAAGAGGTCCTCGGGCATGCGGAAGGCGCCGTGGGCGGCGACGATGGCGCCGCCGACGAGCATCCCGGAGATGATGAGCGACGCGACGGGGGTGAAGAAGAAGGCCACGATGGAGGCGACGACGAGCCCCAGCAGCGTCTCGCGGTCGGAGAAGGTGCGGCCGAAGAGCGCGACGGGCTGGTCGGAGGCGCGGAAGATGTAGAGGAAGCACCAGGCGGCGAGGACCCCGAGGAGGATGAGGAGCGAGAAGGGGTGCGCCAGGAGCGAGGCGGCCAGCGCGAAGGCGACGACGGCGGTGTAGTTGACGCGGAAGTAGGTGAGGTTGCGGCGCAGGCGGGAGGTGGCGTCGGAGAGGGAGTCCGGCCGCGAGAAGGCCGAGCGGTCTACCATCTCGGCCCACGGGCGCCGGTCGGACAGCGAGCGGCGCGCCGACTCGGAGATCCGGCTCATGAAGAGCCGGAACGCCGGCGTGGCGATCGGCGCGTCCAGGCTGCCGCCGCCGCCGCCGGCGGCGGGCGCCGAGCCCGCGGCCGTGGGGTTGGTGACCGGGAGGAGAGGCGGCTGCGTCGGCGCGGAAGCCATGGGGGGCAGATCTCGGCGTGCTCTCCAACAATCGGGAAGGGTTTGCTGCGGAAGCGGTGGTTGCCTCTCTTGCCTGCGCCCTTCCGCTCGAGTTATTCTAGCTTGGTTTGTTCCGTGGGATGGACGACAGTGCGTTTAGGCTGTTGCGCGGGTCCACATGTCGGTGATGAGCTCGTTTGGTTCGATGGACTACTTTTGTGTGCTTCGTCGGCTGGAAGAATGGGCTGTGACCAGTCTGGACTGTGGACCTGGTCCACGTGGTTGTCCACCTCTTGAGACGGGTTATTCGTTGCGGTTGCAGTTTTGTTTTTTCGAGAAAAAAAGTTGTTCGTTGCAGTTTCAGCGCAAAGAAAAAGAAGAAATCCCTCAAAAAAAAGTGCCACCTGGGTTCCTCGGTCGGGCCGCTCCCAAGGCGACCCAAACCCTAGCTAGCGGCCCCCGGATCACTCCTCGTTGCCGGTCGGTGGCAGCGGCAACAACACTGCCTTTTCACCCTGGGGGGTGGCTCACGCTAGATGTCTTCCCTTCGCAAGCGAGGGTGTGCATCACCAGGAGGCGAATAGCGGCGGCGGCAATAGTTGCGGCAGTTGGCGTGCGGCCGCGGGGCCGCATGTGGCTTCTTGCTCGGGCGGTTGTGGTGGATCCTACGCCTAGATCCGACACTCTCGAGGTTGGCTGCGTCTATGGAGGTCCGATGTGCCCCTTTGCCCGCGACGTGGGAGATGTGAGGCAAACCTGGCCAAGTGGGTCAGCCCTGCCCTGCCTACGCTTAAACGTGCCAGGCACGACACGGCCCTCCTATGCATGTTTGTGAGTGGGACGTGTCGTGTCGGCACGCAAACCTCGCCCCTAGGCCTAGGCATGGCACGCTTATTAAACGGGCCGACCCGTGACATGTGAGAACTCTTGTTATAAGTAATCATGTGAAGTTGGTATTCGTTCAATATTTTGATGATGTGTATGTTGCTCTTTCTCTATTGGTATCGTGTGAACGTCAACTACACGACACATTACCATGCTTGGGCCTAGGGGAAGGCATTGTGGATTAGTAAGTAGATGATGGTTTGTGAGAGTGACAGAAGCTTAAACCCTAGTTTATGCGTTATTCCGTAAGGGGCTGATTTTGATTCATATGTCGCATGCTATGTTTAGATTTATCTTAATTCTTCTTTTGTAGTTACAGATTCTTGCGAGAGGGGGTAATCATAAATGGGCTGTTTGTTAAAGTAAGAACATCACCCTAGCACCGATCCACCCACATAACAACTTATCAAAGTAGTGAACACGAATCAACTAAAACATGATGAAGTTAACTAGAAGATATTCTCATGTGTCCTCAAGAACGTTTTGCTTAATATTAGAAGTACTTCCTGCTTATCCTTTGCAATATAAGGATTAGGCCACCTTGCTGCACCTTTCTACATTGGTTACTTGTTATTTGCTATCAATTGTCTCGCTATCAAACTATCTGTTACTGTTACTTTTCAGCACTTGCAGAGAATACCTTGCTGAAATTGCTTATCAATTACTTCTACTCCTCGTTGGGTTCAACACTCTTATACAAAAGACTACGATTGATCCCCTATACTTGTGGGTCATCAATACCATGCACGTACCAATTTGTATATCACATTACAAAGACTTATAGGCCTGAAATCTAAAAGTTCTGATGGGTTAGCAATCTTTGGAATAAGATGAAGGAAATATGCCCTAGAGGCAATAATAAAGTTGTTATTTTATATTTCATTATTCATGATAAATGTTTATTATTCATGCTAGAATTGTATTAACCAAAAACTTGATACATGTGTGAATACATAGACAAAACACCATGTCCCTAGTAAGCCTCTACTAGACTAGCTCGTTAATCAAAGATGGTTAAGTTTCCTAATCATAGACATGTGTTGTCATTTGATGAACGGGATCACATCATTAGGAGAACGATGTGATGGACAAGACTCATCCGTTAGCTTAGCATATTGATCGTTCAGTTTTATTGCTATTGCTTTCTTCATGTCAAATACATATTCCTTCGACTATGAGATTATGCAACTCCCGGATACCAGAGGAATACCTTGTGTGCTATCAAACATCACAACGTAACTGGGTGATTATAAAGATGCTCTACAGGTATCTCTGAAGGTGTTTGTTGGGCTGGCATAGATCGAGATTAGGATTTGTCACTCCGAGTATCGGAGAGGTATCTCTGGGCCCTCTCGGTAATGCACATCATAAGAAGCCTTGCAAGCAAAGTGACTAATGAGTTAGTTGCGGCATGATGTATTACGGAACGAGTAAAGAGACTTGCCGGTAACGAGATGGAACTAGGTATGTAGATACCGATGATTGAATCTCTGGCAAGTAACATACCGATGACAAAGGGAATAACGTATGTTGTCATTACGGTTCGACCGATAAAGATTTTCGTAGAATATGTAGGAACCAATATGAGCATCCAGGTTCCGCTATTGGTTATTGACTGGAGAGGTGTCTCGGTCATGTCTACATAGTTCTCAAACCCGTAGGGTCTGCACGCTTAACGTTCGATGACGATTTTGTATTATATGAGTTATGTGATTTGGTGACCGAATGTTGTTCGGAGTCCCGGATGAGATCACAGACATAAAGAGGAGTCTGAAATGGTCGAGAGGTAAAGATTGATATATAGAATGATAGTATTCGGACACCGAAAGTGTTCCGGAGGGTATCGAGTACATATCGGGTCACCGGAAGGGGTTCCGGGCACCCCCGGCAAAAGATATGGGCCTAATGGGCCAAGAGGGGAAACACAGCAGCCAGTAGGGACTGCTGCACCCCCCATATGGGCCGCACCAGAGGAGAAGGAAAGAGGGGAAGAGAGAAGGAAGGGGAGGGATTCGGCCTCCCCCTTCCTTCCCTCCTCCCTCCTCCTTCCTCCCCCTCTGGAACTTATGGAAGGGCCAAATTGGAATAGGCCCCAAGTAGGATTCCTGCTACTTGGGGCGCCCAAGGCTACTCCCCTCCCCCTCCCACCTATATATACGTGGGGAGGGGGCGCCTAGAACACACACCAACAATTGTTAGCCGTGTGCGGCGCCCCCCTCCACAGTTTACGCCTCCGGTCATATCTTCATAGTGCTTAGGCGAAGCCCTGCGCGGATCACTTCACCATCACCGTCACCACGCCGTCGTGCTGACGAAACTCATCTACTTCCTCGACACTTTGCTGGATCAAGAGTTCGAGGGACGTTATCAAGCTGAACGTGTGCAGAACTCGGAGGTGCCGTACGTTCGGTGCTTGATCGGTCGGAATGAGAAGAAGTTCGACTACATCAACCGCGTTGTCAAACGCTTCCGCTTTCGGTCTACGAGGGTACGTGGACACACTCTCCCTCTCTCATTGCTATGCATCTCCTAGATAGATCTTGCGTGAGCGTAGGAAATTTTTGAAATTGCATGCTACGTTCCCCAATAGTGGCATCAGAGCCAGGTCTATGTGTAGATGATATGCACGAGTAGAACACAAAGAGTTGTGGGCGGTGATCATCATACTGCTTACCACCAATGTCTTATTTTGATTCGGTGGCTTTGTTGGATGAAGCGGCCCGGACCAACCTTACATGACCACGTTCATGAGACCGGTTCCACCGACAGACATGCAACTAGTTTTGCATAAAGGTGGCTGGCGGGTGTCTGTTTCTCCAACTTTTGTTGAATCAAATTTGACTGTGGCCGGTCCTTGTTGAAGGTTAAAACAGCAAACTTGATAAATCACCGTTGTGGTTTTGATGCGTAGGTAAGAACGGTTCTTGCTAGAAGCCCGTAGCAGCCACGTAAAACTTGCAACAACAAAGTAGGGGACGTCTAACTTGTTTTTGCAGAGCATGTTGTGATGTGATATGGTCAAGACATGATGTGATATACGTTATTGTATGAGATGATCATGTTTTATAAAAGTTATCAGCAACTGGCAGGAGCCTTATGGTTGTCGCTTTATTGTATGAAATGCAAATTTCATGTAATTGCTTTACTTTATCACTATGCGTTAGCGATAGTTGTAGAAGCAATAGTTGGCAAGACGACCACGACGCAACGATGGAGATCAAGGTGTTGAGCCGGTGACAATGGAGATCATGACGATGCTTTGGAGATGGAGATCAAAAGCACAAGATGATGATGGCCATATCATGTCACATATTTTGATTGCATGTGATGTTTATCTTTTATGCATCTTATTTTTCTTAGTACGGCGGTAGCATTATAAGATGATCCCTTAACTAAAATTTCAAGGTATAAGTGTTCTCCCTGAGTATGCACCCTTGCGAAAGTTCGTCGTGTTGAGACACCACGTGATGATCAGGTGAGATAGACTATACGTTAACATACAAAGAATGCAAGATAGTTTTGCACATGCGGAATACTCGGGTTAGACTTGGCGAGCCTGGCATGTACAGACATGGCCTCGGAACACCGGAGACCAGAAGGTCGAACGTGAATCATATAGTAGATATGATCAACATAGAGATGTTCATCATTGATGACTACTCCATCTCACGTGATGATCGGATATGGTTTAGTTGATTTGGATCACGTATCATTTAGATGACTTGAGGGATGTCTATCTAAGTGGGAGTTCTTAAGTAATTTGATTAATTGAACTTTAATTTATCATGAACTTAGTCCTGATAGTATTTGCAAATTATGTTGTAGATCAATAGCCCGTGTTGTAGCTCCCTGATACTGTTGGAAATATGCCATAGAGGCAATAATAAAATGGTTATTATTGTATTTCCTTGTTCATGATAATTGTCTATTGTTCACGCTATAATTGTATTAACTGGAAACCGTAATACATGTGTGAATACATAGACCACAACATGTCCCTAGTAAGCCTCTAGTTGACTAGCTCGTTGGTTATGGGTTTCCTGACCATGGACATTGGATGTAATTGATAACGGGATCACATCATTAGGAGAATGATGTGATGGACAAGACCCAATCCTAAGCATAGCACAAGATCGTGTAGTTCGTTTGCTAAAAGCTTTTCTAATGTCAAGTATCATTTCCTTAGACCATGAGATTGTGCAACTCCCGGATACCGTAGGAATGCTTTGGGTGTGCCAAACGTCACAACGTAACCGGGTGGCTATAAAGGCACACTACGGGTATCTCCGAAAGTGTCTGTTGGGTTGGCACGAATTGAGACTGGGATTTGTCACTCCGTGTGACGGAGAGGTATCACTGGGCCCACTCGGTAATGCATCATCATAATGAGCTCAATGTGACTAATGAGTTAGCCATGGGATCATGCGTTACGGAACGAGTAAAGAGACTTGCCGGTAACGAGATTGAACGAGGTATTGGGATACCGACGATCGAATCTCGGGCAAGTAACATACCGATAGACAAAGGGAATTGTATACGGGATTGATTGAATCCCCGGCATCGTGGTTCATCCGATGAGATCATCGTGGAACATGTGGGAGCCAATATGGGTATCCAGATCCCACTATTGGTTATTGGCCGGAGAGGTGTCTCGGTCATGTCTGCATGGTTCTCGAACCCGTAGGGTCTACACACTTAAGGTTCGGTGACGCTAGAGTTGTTATGGGAAATAGTATGTGGTTACCGAAGGTTGTTCGGAGTCCCGGATGAGATCCCGGACATGACGAGGAGCTCCGGAATGGTCCGGAGGTGAAGATCGGTATATTGGACGAAGGGTATTGGAGTCCGGAATTGTTCCGGGGGTACCAGGCTATGGCCAGCATGTCCGAAAGGTGTTTCGGAGGCCCCGACAAGCGTTGGGGGGCCTTATGGGCCAAGGGGAGGGGGCACACCAGCCCACTAAGGGGCTGTGCGCCCCTCCCAACCCCTCTCACGTAATCAGGAGAGATGGGGGCGCCTCCCCTAGGGCAGCCGCCCCTCCTGGCTTGAGGGGCAAGTCTCCTAGGGGTGGGGGCGCCCAGAACCCATCTAGGGTTTTCCCCTTGGCCGCCGCCCCTCCCCTAGGGCGCCTCCTCCACCCCCTTCCCCCTATATATAGTGAGGGAGAGAGAGGGCAGCGGGACCCCTGGCCTGGCGCAGCCCCTTCCTCCTCATACATCTCCTCCTCCTCCGTAGTGCTTGGCGAAGCCCTGCCGGAGAACCACAAGCTCCATTGCCACCATGCCGTCGTGCTGCTGGAGTTCTCCCTCAACTTCTCCTCTCCCCTTGCTGGATCAAGAAGGAGGAGACGTCCCCGAGCTGTACGTGTGTTGAACGCGGAGGCGCCGTCCGTTCGGCGCTAGATCGGATCTTCCGCGATTTGAATCGCCGCGAGTACGACTCCATCAACCGCGTTCTTGTAACGCTTCCGCTTAGCGATCTTCAAGGGTATGAAGATGCACTCCCTCTCTCTCGTTGCTAGCATCTCCTAGATTGATCTTGGTGACATGTAGAGGAAAATTTTGAATTATTGCTATGTTCCCCAACAGTGGCATCATGAGCTAGGTCTATGCGTAGATTCTATGCACGAGTAGAACACAAAATAGTTGTGGGCGATGATTTGTTCAATTTGCTTGCCGTTACTAGTCTTATCTTGATTCGGCGGCATTGTGGGATGAAGCGGCCCGGACCGACCTTACACGTACACTTACGTGAGACAGGTTCCACCGACTGACATGCACTTGGTGCATAAGGTGGCTAGCGGGTGTCTGTCTCTCCCACTTTAGTCGGATCAGATTCGATGAAGAGGGTCCTTATGAAGGGTAAATAGAAATTGGCATATCACCGTTGTGGCTTTTGCGTAGGTAAGAAACGTGTAATACCCACGATGCGGCTATATCTCCCACGTGTCGAGGCATGACTTAGAGGCATAACCGCATTGCAGGTATTGTCGCAAGAAGGGTCATCTTCACACAATCCCATGTAATGAACAAGAATGGATAACGAGAGTTGGCTTACAATCGCCACTTCACACAATACATAAATTAATTCATACATCATCCAAAATCCACACATAGACCGACTACGGTCAAATCCAAATGAAAATAAGATAACCCCAAATGCTAGATCCCCGATCGTCCCAACTGGGCTCCACTACTGATCATCAGGAAAAGAAACATAGTAACGACCACGTTCCTCGTCGAATTCCCACTTGAGCTCGGTTGCGTCATCTGCACTGGTTTCGTCGGCACCTGCAACTGTTTTGGTAGAATCTGTGAGTCACGAGGACTCAGCAATCTCACACCCGCGAGATCAAGACTATTTAAGCTTATAGGAAAGGATGGTGTAATGAGGTGGAGCTGCAGCAAGCACTAAGCATATATGGTGGCTAACATACGCCAATGAGAGCGAGAAGAGAAGCAACGCAACGGTCGCGAAGCTAGAAATGATCAAGAAGTGATCCTGAAACTACTTACGTTCATTCATAACCCGAACCGTGTTCACTTCCCGGACTCCGCCGAAAAGAGACCATCACGGCTACACACACGGCTGATGTATTTTAATTAAGTCAAGTGTCAAGTTCTCTACAACCGGACATTAACAAATTCCCATCTGCCTCATAACCGCGGGCACGACTTTTGAAAGATAATACCCTGCAGGGGTGTCCCAACTTAGCCCATTATAAGCTCTCACGATCAACGAAGGATAAACCTTCTCCCGGGAAGACCCGATCAGTCTCGGAATCCCGGTTTACAAGACATTTCGACAATGATAAAACAAGACCAGCAAGACCGCCCGACTGTGCCGACAAATCCCGATAGGAGCTGCACATATCTCGTTCTCAGGGCACACCAGATGAGACAGGCTACGAGTAAAACCAGACTTCGAGTTACCCCGAGGTGGCCCCGCAGGCGGCTCGGTTCGGACCAACACTCGACGGGAGCACTGGCCCGAGGGGGGGTTAAATAAAGATGACCCTCGGGCTCGTGAAAACCCAAGGGAAAAAGGCTTAGGTGGCAAATGGTAAAACCAAGGTTGGGCCTTGCTGGAGGAGTTTTATTCAAGGCGAACTGTCAAGGGGGTCCCATAAATCACCCAACCGCGTAAGGAACGCAAGATCAAGGAACATAACACCGGTATGAAGGAAACTAGGGCGGCAAGAGTGGAACAAAACACCAGGCATAAGGCCGAGCCTTCCACCCTTTACCAAATATATAGATGCATTAATTAAATAAGAGATATTGTGATATGCCAAAAATTATCCATGTTCCAACATGGAACCAACTTCAACTTCACCTGCAACTAGCAACGCTATAAGAAGGGCTGAGCAAAAGCGGTAACTTAGCCAAACAACGGTTTGCTAGGAAAGGATGGTTAGAGGCTTGACATGGCAATATGGGAGGCATGATATAGCAAGTGGTAGGTAGTGTAGCATAGCAATAGAACGAACAACTAGCAAAGCAAAGATAGAAGTGATTTCGAGGGTATGGTCATCTTGCCTGCAAGGTTCTCAGAGTTGTCGAAAGCTTGATCCTCGTAAGCATACTCAACAGGTTCCTCGTTCATGAACTCGTCCCCCGGCTCTACCCACAGCAAGAACACAAGCAATGGAACCACAATCAATCACGGGAAATGCACAAGCAACATGATGCAATACATGCATGATATGCGATGTGTTGAGGATATAGCTACTGGTATAACCCGCCCGAGATGGGCCGGGTTACATTGCGACCGCTCTTCATTCAGAAGCCCAAGGACAGGTTAAGGATGGCGGTTTAGTAATAGGTCTAAGGCCCGGAGGCGACTTAAGGCCCGTAGTGGTAAACCGTCGTTGTGGCATGACTTGTAGTGTAAGGCAAGAATAGTTAAGAGTCCAAGCCGGACACAGTTTATGAGCCTGCCGGGACTCTGAGAGCTGCTGGGCGTTAACCTTTCTATATAAAGGGACAACCCGGCGGCGGTTAAGGACAAGTAACATCAGATCGATAGCCAGGCATAGCAGTTTAGCTCCCTGGTCATCGAAACCCCAAGTAATTCCACCTCAACTGGAGTAGGCTTTTACCTTCACCGTAAGGGGCTGAACCAGTATAACCTTCGTGTCCTTTGTCCCGTTTAACCCCTTTAAGCTTCCTAGCTGCGATGGCTCCGCGACTAAGTCCTTGCATGAGGACATCTGCCGTGACAATTCCACGACAGTTGGCGCCCACCGTGGGGCTAGCGCACGGTGGATTTGAGTTCTTGAAGGGCAGCTTCGAAGGGCTCAAGGGATACGCTGTGGTCCGGATGACCAAGAGTCATCGCGGCAAGCTCTACATCAACGACGCAGGCTGGGGCCCCGACGCCGGCTCAATCGAGTACGGGTACCGGGTCCCCTTCGGCGGAGTCCACGTGTTCATTGGCAAGATCGGTGAGCCGGGCCCTGAGACGGACATCGGCACCGACCTCATCGAGACGGCTCAGCGTGCGAGACCTGCCCGGGCTCTGCCCGCTTTGAAACGTGCTTTTGTGGGATGCATCCATGGAGGACTTTCTGAAGGATCTGGATCTGGCGATGAGACGGCCGCTCGCTCTGACGGCGAGTCGTCCACAGATGAGACCAACTCGTTATATCAACTTCAAGATGGCAGGCTCAGGGGTTGTTCCAATGGCGACGGTATTCCGGACCCCTTTGAGCCGCCCAGCCGGGTTGGAATTTTCATGGCCGGCACACAACCTGTTCAAAAACCCCGCCGCTGGGGCAGGGGGCCCTGCGCACTCGCCGGCTCAGGTGCTAATGGATCTCACAGATAAGATGACAGCCCTGTTAACTGCCACGGTCGTCCCGGCGGATCAAGCTCAACATGATGCAGAAGTGGCACAGTTAAAGCTGGATATAGCATGAGCCAAGGAGGATCTAGCAGCGGAAGGGATCAGGATGGCTGTAGAACGGGCGGCTCTAGACGCCCAGACTCAACTGATTCAGGCGCAATCTTTCCGGCTCACGATGGATCAGAACGCATCCAATGAGATCATGAGGAGGCATCAGAAGGCTCAATCTCGACTCCCTCCGGTTTACGATCCTCGAAACCTCTTCAACACGCCTGGTGCAGGGCCCAGTAACCCGCCAGAAATCACGGCACCTGGGGCTGGAACGCCGGTTCAGCCGCAAGTGAGGGGGCCTCCCCGTGTGAATACTGCCCCACCTCAATATGTACCGATACCACCGGGTCACTATTCCAATCCGTTGGAGAACATGATCGCGGCGGCGGCGCGACTGGCGGCTCTCCCAGTTGAGGGCGACTCTCCGACGGCGGTCGAAACCCGCCGGGTCAGAGAACTTCTTCAGACGGCTCTGGCACAACAGGAGGCATATTCATATAGCCGGGACAGGATTCATTCGACCCCTCGCCCAAGCCGGAGCCCAAGTTATAGCAGACACATGGTTTCAGCGACCGGCTCAAGCAACGTCCGGCGCCATGACTTGCCAGCTGGCCATGGCCCAACGCATGATGGAGCCTTTAACGCAGTAGACCGAGACAGAGCACGTCAAGAGGCGGAGTAGGCGGCTCAGTTGACGGCTTACCAACCCCTCCTGGTTTATCCAACGGCCTCTATTGAGGCAGGCATAGCTACGAGGACCGGAGGTGTTCCCTGTCTGGTACCGGCCCTCCGTAACGAACGTCTGCCCAAGGATTTCAAAGGACCTAGGAAGGTACCTAATTACACGGCGGATTTACAGCCCGGAGCATGGATTGAGAGCTACGAGATGGCTATGGAGTTGCTGGAGGTCAGCGAAGCGGCAATGGCCAAATACTTCACCATGATGTTGGATGGGACTGCCCGCACTTGGTTGAAAGGACTGCCACCTAATTCTATCGGGTCATGGGCAGAGCTAATGTAACACCCCGCATGTAACTTGCCATATTTGTAACTCCGACTCTTGCCATTTCCAGCTATGTGATAGGTTTTTCCCCTCCGTTGTTGGGTTTTGTCTTTCGTTTTGTATTTTGTCATGTCATGCATTTTCATATCATATCATCATGTGCATTGCATTCGCATACGTGTTCGTCTCATGCATCCGAGCATTTTCCCCATTGTCCGTTTTCCAATCCGGCGCTCCTATCTTCCCCGGTGCACCCTTCTAGTTTTCTTTCGTGTGCGTGTGTCAAACTTTCTCGGAATGGACCGAGTCTTGTCAAGTGGTCTTAATATACCACCCGGAGACTACCGGTCAAGTTTCGTTCCATTCGGAGGTCGTTTGGTACTCCAACGGTTAACCGGGCCTCCGCAATGTCCATTTGAGTGTCCAGCAAAACCCCCCTCCAAAACCAGCCCAAAGCCCACCAAACTCTCTTCCATGCTCTAGGTCGTTCGATCACGATCGTGTGGGCGAAAACCGCACCTCATTTGGAGTCTCCTAGCTCCCTCTACCTATAAATGAGTGGGCATCCCGAAAAACGAAATCTCAGACGAAACCCTAACCCTCTCCCTCCGCGCCGCGCCGGACGCGTCCGC
>NC_057796.1:397740750-397750509 GCF_018294505.1 Triticum aestivum | reverse complement strand
GCCCCCGCGGCCCACGCCCGCCGCCGCGCGCCTGCCCCGCCGCCGGGCGCCGCCTCCGCCGCGCGCCTGCCCCGCCGCCGGGCGCCGCCTCCGCCGCCGCCGGCCATCGCCATCGCCACCGGTCGCCGCCGCCACGAGCTTCCCCGCCGGTCCCGCGCGCTCGCCGCCCGCCGCCGGCCACCTTCCCCGCCGGAGCAGCCCCGCCGGCCTCGTCCTCCCCCACCGGCGCCGCCGCTCCCTCTGCCTTCCTTCCTCCTCCCGCCGGCGACGAGCTCGGGATCGAGCAAGCCTCCTCGATCCGATCTGGTATAGCACTGTTCCCGTTGACTTTCCCCGAGCTCCGTTTTTTTCCTAAGTCTGTGAATTCCATCAGCAAGTGCTTGTGTTCCCGATGCGATAACATTGTGCATGTAGCTCCGATTCGCGCGTATAATATGTCAAATTGTTCGCCTCGTGATGCTCTTCATTTTGTTCAATTGCATCATTTTCATTAGAGGTCATCTTGATGCTCAAATCTTCGTTGGAAGAGGGCTAGTTGCTGTTAATCTCTGGTTCCTAACAGAACTTGGAGATTTGTCATTTTTGTATCATTTATTCTGTGCACCTTTTGAGCATGAGCTCTACATGTGTTTTGAATTATGCCATGCCATCTTTCCAGTGGTATAGTCCATGTATTTTTGTGATCTATGTGGTGACTAGCACAAGCATGCAAAGTAGGTCCCGTAATATTTCTGATTTCAGGGACTTAGTGATTTCTCCAAGTCCTAGTCTGCTGTAATTTTGTTGCCATGAAAACTTGATTCTACAGAGAGATCCATGCATATTTTGGAGATGTTAAGTAGGGATGTTTTGTAGCTATAGTTGTAATTGATCCATTCCTTCAATTGTTTGCAATTTTAGAGTACCATAGCATGACTCAATCTTGCTCTACTTTTGCTATAAAATATTTCTGACAGATTCTTAACATGACATGCATTTTTGCCAAGCTTATTGTAGTTGATCCGTACATGCTATGCAATTGTTCTTGCCATGGGTAGCTTCATAAACATGCCATATTGCTGTAGGTATGCTTGGGTTGTCATGCATTGCTCTGTAGTGAGTGCATCAAGCTCACAAAGAGTCCTACATATTAATATTTCTGCCATGCTCTGTTTTCTGCTAAGTCTGAAACCTGATAACGAAACTTGCTATGTTTACATGCTTGCCATCATATCTTCTGGCCCTTTTTGGCTTATCGTCAGTAAGGGACTTTTGTAATGTGCATTTAGTAGAACACTACCATTCCTTGTTTTGCTATGTTAAGTTCCTGTCGCATGTTGATTTCGTGCTCTGAACATTGCTACCTGATGCTGTTTTCTGCCATGTCCAGTTTTCCACTAAGTCTGTGAACCTGTAATCTTTTACACTTTTGCCATGCTTGTTTGAGCTTGATATGTTATGAACTAGCAGTAGCTCAGTGTTCATCTTTTGTCAAGCATCTCCTGTAGATTACTGCCATGTGCTTTGTTGCTATGTTGGGGTGCTGTAGCATTGTTACTTGTTGTATTTTAAGTGCTATCTTGCTGTTAATCGCAGATTAGTGTCATTCTTGTTTTGCTCGCCATTTGCAAACCGTGCATCCGATTCCGGTGATCTTTATATCGATTTCGACCGAAATCATCTCATCTTTCCAGTGGCATGCTTGGTTTGCCAAGTTACTGCCATGTTCATCATTTTCCTTCCGGAGCACGCATACGCATCGCATACCATATCTTGCATATCATACATGTCTTGCATCATGTTGCTTGTGCATTTCTCGTTGTTGATTGTGGTTCCGTTTGTTTGTGTTCTTGTCTTGGGTAGATCCGGGAGACGAGTTCGTGAACGAGGAACCTGTCGAGTACGCTTACGAGGATCAAGCTTTCGACAACTCTGAGAATCTTGCAGGCAAGATGACCACCCCTCGAAATCACTTCTATCTTTGCTATGCTAGTTGTTCGCTCTATTGCCATGCTCGCTACCTATCACTTGCTATATCATGTCTCCTATTTCAGCCATGTCAGCCCCTAACCATCTTTTCCTAGCAAACCGTTGTTTGGCTATGTTACCGCTTTTGCTCAGCCCCTCTTATAGCGTTGCTAATTGCAGGTGAAGTTGAAGTTTGTTCTATGTCGGAACATGGATATGTTGGGATATCACAATATCTATTATTTAATTAATGCATCTATATATTTGGTAAAGGGTGGAAGGCTCGGCCTTATGCCTGGTGTTTTGTTCCACTCTTGCCGCCCTAGTTACTGTTATACCGGGATTATGTTCCTTGAGTTTGCGTTCCTTACACGGTCGGGTGATTTATGGGACCCCCTTGACAGTTCGCCTTGAATAAAACTCCTCCAGCAAGGCCCAACCTTGGTTTTACCATTTGCGACCTATACCTTTTTCCCCCGGGTTTTCTAGAGCCCGAGGGTCATCTTTATTTTAAACCCCCGGGCCAGTGCTCCTCTGAGTATTGGTCCAAACTGTCAGTCGCCGGTGGCCACCAGGGGCAACTCTGGTCTGGCCTATCGGAAGCTTGGACAATCCGGTGTGCCCTGAGAACGAGATATGTGCAGCTCCTATCGGGATTTGTCGGCACATTCGGGAGGCTTTGCTGGTCTTGTTTTACCATTGTTGAGATGTCTTGTAAACCGGGATTCCGAGACTGATCGGGTCTTTCCGGGAGAAGGTTTATCCTTCGTTGACCGTGAGAGCTCATGATGGGCTAAGTTGGGACACCCCTGCAGGGTATTAACTTTCGAAAGCCGTGCCCGCGGTTATGTGGCAGATGGGAATTTGTTAATGTCCGGTTGTAGATAACTTGTCACTTGACCCAATTTAAAATACACCAAGTGCGTGTGTAGCCGTGATGGTCTCTTCTCGGCGGAGTCCCGGGAAGTGAACACGGTCTGTGTTATGTATGACGTAAGTAGGTGTTCAGGACCTCTTCTTGGTCATTGCTAGATGACGTCCGCTCCATTGCTTCTCTTCTCGCTCTCATTTGCGCAAGTTAGCCACCATATATGCTTTTGTCGCTGCAGCTCCACCTCTTTGCACCACCTTTTCCTACAAGCTTAAATAGTCTTGATCTCGCGGGTGTGAGATTGCTGAGTCCCCGTGACTCACAGATACTTCCAACACCAGTTGCAGGTGCCGACGATGCCAGTGCAGACGATGGCGTCGATCTCAAGTGGGAGTTCGACGAGGAACGTGGTCGTTATTATGTGTCTTTTCCTGATGATCAGTAGTGGAGCCCAGTTGGGACGATCGGGGATCTAGCATTTGGGGTTGTCTTATTTTCATCTGGATTCTGACCGTACTCGGTCTATATGATTGTATTTTGGATGATGTATGAATGATATTTATGTATTGTGTGAAGTGGCGATTGTAAGCCAACTCTTTATCCCATTCTTGTTCATTACATGGGATTGTGTGAAGATGACCCTTCTTGCGACAAAACCACTATGCGGTTATGCCTCTAAGTCGTGCCTCGACACGTGGGAGATATAGCCGCATCGTGGGCGTTACAAGTTGGTAATCAGAGCCATCCCCGACTTAGGAGCCCCCTGCTTGATCGAATCGCTGGCGTTGTTGAGTCTAGATTAAAAAATGTTTTGAGTCTTAGGATTATATATATCGGAGAGTAGGATTCTTTTACTCCTCAGTCCCTTCGTCGCTCTGGTGAGGTCTCCTGACGTAGAAGTTTTGACTACTCTCTCCTCAAATTTCACTAAATTTTTTTTTTAGGATCACGCGGGTATCTTGGAATCGTTCCGATCGATTTGTGACGAGAACATTGTTCTTGGTGCCTCCTGTCATTTAGGGGTTGTGGCAGTGTCCCGGGGAGTTGAGCTCCGAGGTGTTGTCGTCACAATTTTATCGTTGCAGTTCTGAAATACCTGAGTTTCGCCGACATCGAAATCTCTTTTATGCAGTTGTTGGTGAGATCACCTCGACGCCACCCAGTACTGGGGCGGGAGTTCGGGAGTATTGCCATAACTTGCATAACGGATGTTTTTCGAAGGTTGAGGTAAACGATTTCCGAAGGGTTCTTGGTTATGTGTTGACGGATGGATACAGCTGGATCTAGGGATTGCTAGTTTGGGTGATATATATTTGTGTCCCCTGTATCCCCTACACCAGATTGCATAACCAGAAAGTTTCGGGAGTTTATAAGTGGGAATTCAAGTAGCCTTAGGATTTCTTTTCGACAGATGCATGATATGAGATTGGGGTTCGACGTCTAGTGGTCCGCCTGTATACGGTTGATTTTACAGTGGTCTCGTTGTGTCTTAAAGAGTCCATGGCTTTGCCGACTCGGGGATGCTTCGTATGTCATGTGCACAGCCTTGTACATGATGGTGCTGTACGATTGAGCCCGTGTGGGCCCCACCACGAAAACTTCGGACGAAATTTCTATCATATGTTTGTTCCGGCTTATTCTGCAAGCCAATACTTTGTTTTATTTTGTGTTTTGGTATTCGAGTTGCTTCGAATTCAGATGCTCATTCCATATCTTTTTCAAGTGGCTTCTCTACTTATGGAAATGTGACGATTTACTACAGAACTCATTCGTTCATCTTCGTGCGAATGTTATTATGAAGACTATATGTTGCAATTTCTATCCGTTTGATTCTACTTATCTTTTGTCTATCAAGATGCT
Organism: Triticum aestivum; assembly: GCF_018294505.1. Taxonomy (NCBI): domain Eukaryota; kingdom Viridiplantae; phylum Streptophyta; class Magnoliopsida; order Poales; family Poaceae; genus Triticum; species Triticum aestivum. Next base: position 397,745,831 of record NC_057796.1, on the reverse strand, counting down.
AACGGATGTCACCCTCTTCAGGATGGCTCCGCCAACGCGTCAGAATCCGGATCGAAATGAAGGGAGTCAAGCGATCCCTCCGCCACCACCTCCACCTCCGGAGGCATGGCAATCAATCATGGCAGCCACCAACGCCAATGCTCAGATGATTCTGCAACTCTTGCAAGAACGTACTCAAGGGCAAGGCAATCAAGGCAATCAAGGTCAAGGCAACAATCAGTTTCACTTTGCCACTCTCAACCAGTTTCTCGCAAATCAGCCCAAGTCTTTCAGCTACTGTGCCGAGGCCACGGATGCCGATGATTGGCTCGTGGACATCAACAAGCATTTTGAATGTAGCAATGTCAGGCCTGAGGACTTTGTCAAGTTCGCTTCTTTCCAGCTCAAGGACCAAGCTGCTGATTGGTTTCAACAATACAAAGATTCCAGAGGAGGTCGTGTGATCACTTGGACTAACTTCTGTCGGGACTTCAAAGCGCACCACATTCCACAAAGTGTTGTTGAGAGCAAGCGTGAGGAGTTCCGCAATCTCAAGCAAGGAAACATGTCTGTGTATCAATATAACATTCAGTTTCAGAAACTTGCTCGCTTCGCTAAACAAGACGTTCCTGATGAGAAGAGCATGATCTATCACTTCCGAGGTGGCCTTAAAGAGAATCTGCAGTTAGCTCTCGTTCTTGTTGAGCCTACTCAGTTTGATCAATTCTACAATATGGCACTGAAGCAAGAGGCTGCTCAGCTCAAGTGTGAGGCTTCTAAGAAGAGAGTCAGGGACGCAGTTCAGTCTTCTTCTTCCTCACTTGTGTCAGCTAAGCAACAGAAGTTCTGGTTGCCTCCTCCTCCTCCGTTTCGTCAGCCTTACCAGCAGAAGAACAAAGGTGGCCATGGTTCTTCAAACTCTTCCAACTCTGGCTATCAGAACAAGTCTCAGAATCAAGCTCCCAAGTCCAATGCTCCTTATCACCGTCCACTCTCAGAGGTGACTTGCAACAAATGTCAGCAGAAAGGTCACTATGCTAACAAGTGCTTCAACCAGAGGCGTCTTCCTCCTCCTCCTCCTGTCAGATCTTCCAGCAATGCAGTGGTCAAGCATAATCCAAAGTTTGCAAAGGTGAACATGATGAATGCAGCTCAAGCGGAGGAATCTACTGATGTGATAATGGGTAATCTTCCTGTTAATGATATTCCTGCAAAAGTTCTTTTTGATACTGGTGCATCGCTTTCTTTCATTTCAAGACCTTTTGCATCCAAGCATGAATTGCTTTTCCAAGGATTGCCTAGGCCGTTAGCAGTTGTCTCTCCGGGCAAATGCATGAACGCAAGTTCCATGGTTCCGAATGTTACCATCAAGTTGGGCGATTATGCATTCCAGTCTTCTCCAATTGTTCTTGGCGACTCGGATATTGATCTTATTCTCGGGATGGACTGGCTTTCTAAGCACAAGGCTCAACTTGATTGTGCTGCCAGAGAAATTCAACTGACACACTCGTCTGAGGATGTGATTGTTTTTGCCGCTCGTGATGAAACCATTCGGTTTTTCTCTCTCAATGAGAAGGGCGAATTGGATGCCATCTCTCAAATTCCAGTCGTTTGCGAATATCAAGATGTCTTTCCAGAAGAGCTTCCGGGTATGCCTCCGCACCGGCCAGTTGAGTTCGTTATCGAACTAGAGCCTGGTACTGTACCCGTTTGCAAGCGTCCATACAAGCTTGGACCAAACGAGCTGAAGGAATTGAAGAAGCAGCTCGATGAACAAGAACGTCTGGGTTTGATCAGACCGAGTTCTTCTCCATGGGGTTGTGGTGTTCTTTTTGTCAAGAAGAAGGATGGCACGGACCGACTTTGTGTCGACTACCGTCCATTGAACAAGAAAACAATCAAGAACAAGTACCCACTTCCCAACATCAATGAGCTATTTGAGCAACTCAAGGGCGCTAAAGTTTTCTCGAAGCTTGACCTTCGTATGGGTTATCATCAGATTCGCATTCGTGAAGAAGATATTCCCAAGACAGCATTCAGAACGAGTTTTGGTTCCTATGAATATACTGTCGTGTCTTTCGGCCTTGTCAAAGCTCCTCCAGTGTTCTCGCGGATGATGAATTTCATCTTCAACCCCTATACCAATGAATTCGTTCTGGTGTATCTCGATGATATCTTGGTTTTCTCCAAGAACAAGCAGGATCATGCCAAACATTTGCGATTGGTGCTCGACAAGCTCAGAGAGTATCAATTCTATGCGAAGTTCTCCAAATGTGAGTTTTGGCTCGATGAAGTTCTTTTCCTTGGTCACATCATCTCTGCCAAAGGCATCGCTGTTAACCCCGTGAAGGTGTCCGCAGTTCTGGATTGGGAACCTCCTCAAAATGTCAAGCAGCTCCGCAGTTTTCTGGGTCTTGCAAGTTATTGCCGAAGATTCGTTGAGAATTTTTCCAAGATTACAAAGCCTCTTTCCAACCTCCTACAGAAGCATGTGAAGTATGTCTGGTCTCCTGAGTGTGACGTTGCTTTCAACACTCTCAAACAGAAACTAGTCACAGCTCCTGTCTTGACTCCTCCTGATGAATCCAAGCCGTATGAAGTTTTCTGTGATGCTTCTCTCCAAGGTCTCGGTGCTGTGTTAATGCAAGAGAAGAAAGTTGTGGCCTATACCTCTCGACAGTTGAAGCCCAACGAGAAGAACTACCCCACTCACGATCTTGAGTTGGCGGCAGTTGTCCATGCATTGGTTACATGGAGACATCTCTTGTTGGGAAGACAAGTGGACATTTTCACTGATCACAAGAGTCTCAAGTATATCTTCACTCAGCCCAATCTCAACCTCAGGCAGACTCGATGGGTCGAAATGATTCAAGAGTACAATCCGAGTATCGAATATACTCCAGGCAAAGCAAATGTCATTGCAGATGCTTTAAGCAGGAAAGCTTATTGCAACAGCTTAATTCTCAAGCCGTTCCAACCGGAGCTTTGTGAAGCTTTCCGCAAGCTGAATCTCCAAGTTGTTCCTCAAGGCGTTCTTGCCAACCTCATTGTATCTCCTACTTTGGAAGATCAAATTCGTGAGGCACAACTCCTTGATGCCATGGTAAAGAAGGTGAAACGTGGCATCGACAAGGGTCTTTCCAAATACAAGTGCTATCGCATTGACGACAGAGACACTTTGTTCTTCGAGGACCGGATTGTGGTTCCGAAAGGTGATCTAAGGAAAGTCATAATGATCGAGGCGCACAATTCTCTCCTTTCCATTCATCCTGGAAGTACGAAGATGTATCATGACCTCAAGCAGTCGTATTGGTGGACTCGAATGAAGCGAGAAATTGCTCAATTCGTGAATGAATGTGATGTCTGCCGAAGAGTGAAAGCAGGACACCAACGACCAGCTGGTCTCCTCCAACCTCTTGCTATTCCGGAATGGAAGTTTGATCATATTGAAATGGACTTCGTGACTGGATTTCCCAAGTCCAAGCGCGGAAATGACGCTATCTTCGTTGTCATCACAGCAGCTCAGCTGGCAGAGCTCTACACCTCCAGAATTGTCTCCTTGCACGGCATTCCACAATTGATTTCTTCTGATCGTGGAAGCATCTTCACCTCTAAGTTCTGGGACTCCTTCCAGAAGGCCATGGGCACTAACATTCGCTTCAGCACAGCTTTCCATCCCCAAACTAGTGGCCAAGTCGAGCGAGTCAATCAAATTCTTGAAGATATGCTCAGGGCTTGTGTCATTTCCTTTGGCATGAAATGGGAAGATTGTCTTCCATATGCTGAATTCTCCTACAACAACAGCTTCCAAGCGAGTTCGGGCAAAGCCCCATTCGAGATTCTATATGGCAGAAAGTGCCGTACTCCTCTCAATTGGTCAGAGACTGGTGAACGCCAACTTCTTGGCAATGACTTAATCACTGAAGCTGAAGAAATGTGTAAAGTCATCCGTGATAATCTCAAAGCCGCGCAATCGCGCCAGAAGAGTTACTATGATAGTAAGCATCGTGATTTGGCTTTCGAGATCGGAGACCATGTCTACCTCCGCGTCTCTCCAATGAAAGGCACTCGTCGCTTCGGTATCAAAGGGAAGCTTGCCCCTAGATACGTGGGTCCTTTCAAGATCATTGGCAAAAGAGGCGACCTCGCCTATAAACTTGAGCTTCCTTCCAACTTCGCGAACATGCACGATGTGTTCCACGTGTCACAGCTCCGCAAGTGCTTCAAGACGCCTGAGCGCACTATCGACTTCGAAGAGATTGACCTCCAAGAAGATTTGTCTTATCATGAGCACCCCGTTGCTATTCTGGAAGAAACTGAGCGCAAGACTCGCAACAAGTCTATCAAATTCCTGAAAGTGAAGTGGTCGCACCATTCCGACCGGGAAGCCACCTGGGAACGTGAGGACCATCTCCGTTCCGAATATCCGGAGTTCTTTCAGTCCTAGATCTCGGGACGAGATCCTCTCGTAGTGGTGGAGTGTTGTAACACCCCGCATGTAACTTGCCATATTTGTAACTCCGACTCTTGCCATTTCCGGCTATGTGATAGGTTTTTTCCCTCCGTTGTTGGGTTTTTTCTTTCGTTTTGTATTTTGTCATGTCATGCATTTTCATATCATATCATCATGTGCATTGCATTCGCATACGTGTTCGTCTCATGCATCCGAGCATTTTCCCCGTTGTCCGTTTTCCAATCCGGCGCTCCTATCTTCCCCGGTGCACCCTTCTAGTTTTCTTTCGTGTGCGTGTGTCAAACTTTCTCGGAATGGACCGAGGCTTGTCAAGTGGTCTTAATATACCACCCGGAGACTACCGGTCAAGTTTCGTTCCATTCGGAGGTCGTTTGGTACTCCAACGGTTAACCGGGCCTCCGCAATGTCCATTTGAGTGTCCAGCAAAACCCCCCTCCAAAACCAGCCCAAAGCCCACCAAACTCTCTTCCATGCTCTAGGTCGTTCGATCACGATCGTGTGGGCGAAAACCGCACCTCATTTGGAGTCTCCTAGCTCCCTCTACCTATAAATGAGTGGGCATCCCGAAAAACGAAATCTCAGACGAAACCCTAACCCTCTCCCTCCGCGCCGCGCCGGACGCGTCCGC